>NW_008751798.1:1107361-1111510 GCF_000715545.1 Opisthorchis viverrini
GGAATATAAAAAGAGCTAAAATTCCGATAGGATGGCAGTGAGAGTCTGAAGTGTGGAAACAAGGTTTCCCTACACCAGCTAAGTCCTTTCGGATGCACTCATTCTAAATCCTCACTTTGAAATACCCGAACTTTTCATTGCTGTCGAGGGTTGATTTGCATTGGTGTGTGTGGCCTCCGTATTCAATCGGTCCGCCTTCTAGGTGCGGAACTTTCGAAACTACCAGTCCACTCATGACGTCTGCTGGTTCAGGATATCAAACTAGTTCAAAAGTGTCGAGAAAAACACCACGAAATGATTGTGCCCTACCGTGGTATTCGGCCGATACTTGGTCACGATTGGCTGTTGAGTCCAGACTTTCGACCAATCAGACCTGTGCTCGATGCAGAACCGGCAAGCGTCCCAAACTTTCGATTAATCTTGTGCGGGATAGGCTTCCCGGCTGTAGGAGCGCCTAGCTGCGGGCGGTAAAGCGGGATAACTGCGGAATTCCGCCTAACAGAGGGTCGACTTCTACGAGCGCGTGGTGCTTGGATGACTTATCATCTCGTTGCGGCAGAGCTGGGCCAGGAGTTGGTCAACGAAGATGACAACGACATTCCAAATTTTGAGCGACGTGCATATTGAAACAAACGTTCGTGTGGATTACAGTTAGTGACCGTGCATAACAACGATTGGAGGCTGTGTAGAGCATCAGGGAGGACTTATTTCCAACAGGAGGGCGAATGGCTTTGAGATTTCAGGGCTCAGCTTATTGTTTTCCAGAGAATACCGATGAGGCTTGACCGTTACACTGTGGATTATATGCTGATGTATGACTCACAGCAACACCTTTCTCCAGAAGGAAGCTATTGATCTCACACGTCAAGAACAATGAGCTTCTGTCGGAATGGATATAGGCTGGCATTCCGAACACACAATATTTGTGTGAGACAGCGTATCACAGTTGCCGGGGTTATATTCGCACGCGCAAATGCTGTCATTACTTGTTGTGAGTAAGTAGCTGTTGCGTTTATTAGACGGCTAAGAACATTTAAAGTCCAAACACAAGCGTCCAAAAGATTGTGTTGTTTTGTTGGGTCTACCAGAAGATTTCCAGAGTCTTGGCTTCAGTTCGACACGCTACAGGAAGAAATAACGCGCTTAACATCGTCGACCGAGTAAGGAAAACTGTTGAAATGCACAAAATAAAACATGCGAGTGGTGCCTGTATATCAGAAAAAGTCATGGAGCTCTCTAATTCTATTTTTGCTCCCCATGGAAGCACATGTTGCGCAACAGTGTCTTGGACATGTTTGTCCATGCCAGATTGATGGATGACGTCATGCTTGTACTCGGTAACTCAATCATCTAGCGTTTTGTTTCGTCTTTTTTGACTTTATCCTCCTATTCACTGCCGTACATGAATGTGACTGAACGCTGACCGGTGGTCCATTTGAAGGGTCTTCCGAGTTGACGGTGCCGCCATTTTCCGGTGGATTCAACGATATCGGACGCCTCCTCGATGGCATAATGATTCTTCTCCCTCGAATTGAAAAGGCCACCAATCGATGGTTTTGTTTGAGGGAGGAGGCTATAGCAACATTGGAGGCATTCCCTTCAACAACCAAAGGCTCGTTATAATCTATTGTGTTTATTGTAGCATTTTCTAGTTCTTTAGGTCGGCGGAGAAATCCAATGGGCGTAATATACGAAAATACCGATGACTTGTTGCATTTCCGTGATAGTACGCGGAGGAGGTAACTGACTGATAGATTTCGCGCGTTCAGGGTCAGGCCTTATGACACCTTTGAAACCTCATAATCTAGGAGGCGGATAATGTTTGAAGCAGTGATGATTCTTTTTTCGTCGAGCGCGATTCAGTACTTCCTCGTAGCTCTTAAAAATGATTGGTGATTGATGTCATGTTCAGCTTGGCCAATGCCACAAATATTCACATTGTGTAGGCATATGTGCTTTTCAGCTTTTACGATTTGATGATATTTTTAATAATCCTCTGAAAACATGCTACACCGCTTATTACACCGAAAGATATGCGACAAAACCTAAACAGGCCAGCACATGTGTCGAATACTGCAAAAGGTTTATCGGTTGCAGAGATGGGGACTTGATGGTAAGCAGACTGGAGGTCTAATGTACTGTAGACCTCGTAGTGCGGATTTTCCTCAATCATTTTGTCCAAACATGGCAGAGGATAAGGAAGGATATCTGGAGGAACTTATGCAACTGACCAAGCAGGCAAATTTATCTAGCACGTCGATTCGCTCGACTGCAAGCATTAGGTTTGGGTTTGATCACACCCAGTCTTGTAGCAGCACTTTACAATTTGAAGGTGTGTGGTGCATGCCAAACCATGTGACAGAGTTATTTAGGTTCTTTAAAATAGTCTGCATTTGGGGAGGATCTGAACCAATGAGATCAATATCGTCTGTGACCGAATGTCCTGGGAGCGTTCGACGCCTGAGGTTTCAAAAGCAAGCAGAAAGCTTTCAATTAAGATACCAATAACAAAGTTGAAAAGAATAGGAGAGAGGGGTCAGCTTTGTCTTAAACCACCACATGTGGTGAACTTAGGCGAAAGTTTCCCGTATTATCGAATTCATTCTCGGGAGTTTGTATACGATGCTCTCAAAAGGGATATGATTTTGGAAGGGACAGCTCTGATTGCCGGACACTGCCGAAGCTTCTGACAACCAAAAGCAGCTTTCACATCAAGAAAAGCGACCGATGTGGGACGTTCGAAGGAGTGGCGTTGATCAGGATTTTGTCTCAAGGTAAGGGTGTGGTCGATGCATCAGCCCTCCTAAAATGAAGTTCCTGTTGTATAACCGAAAACTCGCTTCTAGTGGTATATTGAGTGCAGGTGTACTAGACAAATTAAGCGAAGCTGGTTGAGGCAACAAGAGAGTGGCCGCTACAAACTTTGTAGCACTGGAGAATAAGTACGCCTCTCTTGTTCGTCACGGCAATAAGAACTAGAAAAAAGAACTAGATGACCCTGGTCACGAACTTCGCGATGATCTCAAGCTCATCTATCAGCTGCGGATGGCGAAACGTAGTATCCACACACTGGACACTAGCTGGCTTCCCTGGTTCGTCGAAGGAAGCTGTATATGTCCTTATAAGATAGCCAATATCTTTCCTAATTGCCTATTCTCAGACAACTCGAATACTGAGAACGGGGATTTTATCATTGATGGCCTGAGGTACGTCACGTCCACCCCTGCAGTTATCGAATTAAAGTTAAATACACTACGTCGTACTTCAGCCGTGAGCTGTTGGCTCTAGAGGACTGTGTAACTCGTATGGAAGTCTGCGAATTTACTGACCGGAAGGTCCGTGGTTCGAACCTGACTTCTGCCTATGGACTTCTCCTGTTTGCGTATGGACAATCTGGCAACATCCCAGCCCTGGTGCTTTTTTCTGGTGGAATGGCAGGTAAGCACCAAAGGGCTGCTACAGCTTAATGACTATTATTCTATCTTCACCGAAGCCTGCTGACCCGTTGGCCATTTGTTGAGGCGTTCTTGATCAACTTTATCCTCCCAAAACAGGGGAACCACGGGCTTACTATGTTTTACGAGTGTGGCATTAAACCGTACCTTACCAACCACCCGCCGGTCACCATAATTGTACACTCCAAAGTGCCAGTCTATATGGAGGATAGGAACCAGTGTGCAGCCTTCGTTACATACCGTATATTGAATGGTTATCCACACTGAAATACGGAAGACTACGAACCGACTTCATCCTAATGTATCAAGTGCAGGTAGACCCAAACAACCCTAGCCACCGTTAACCATTGCGATCGCTGCCAACCATCGAAGTTATCTTGGAGGCTAGCTCGCCAACCCAGCCACCTACAGTACTGTCTGTCGCGAAGAGATCAGACTTCAACATGTTGCGACGGTTTGCGCCTTACTGGAGGATTCCTTAGAATCTTTCCTGGTCCTCTACATCGGAGGTAATCTAGTTGCTCTGTCGGTTGACTTCTGCTACATCCCCGAAACTCAAATTCGGAATCCAAGTACAGTTGTTGAGCTTACGGCACCTTCTCTATGTATGCATCATCATCATCATCATCATCATCATCATCATCATCATCATCATCATCATCATCATCATCATCATCATCATCATCATCATCAT
>NW_008751798.1:1111853-1113559 GCF_000715545.1 Opisthorchis viverrini
TTGGGAAGTGACGCGTCGGGTAGCAAAAACGGCCTGCACCTGGTGAAACCATACCCTGGGATTGGGTGGATTGTAGTTTGGTAAACATATACTAATCGCATTCTCGACTAAATCTGCTGAATCAAAGTGTGCCTCCATAATTACCGCGCAAAGGAGACAAAATTACGACGACTTGAAAGGAAAAGCTTCCAAGAAAATATCTAGAAATACTCGGGCTCACCAAATTTGTAGTGGTCTCGCTACCCAATAAGTTAGTTTACCAGAAGTGTGTGGCAAAGAAATAAATATAATTACGCTAGGTTGGGTATACAAAAATAAAGACGTCAGATGGAACGGACTCACTAACAATTGTTCTCTTTAAAATAGTTCGTCGTCGGCCCAGGTCGACGAACAAACAACAATCCAATTATGTTGGTCCAGAGGTCTTCTTCTGAACAGTTCCCACATATAATAGATTCCGAAGATGTCCGAAATGTTTTGGTACCAGAGTTAGTACATGAGACTCGCGAATGACCGCTGCAAGCGCGAGCGAAATCAGAAGAGAGAGTCAAAGCACGTGACCACGCTTGTGTTGTGTGAAATTGTACAAGTGCGCGTTTTTGTAGTTTTTCGTATTTAAACAAAAAACGATCATGCAATTGATGAAATACGTAGTGTTATAATGGAAGTAAAATAAAGTTACAAAACGCCACACCCCCTATAGGAAATTATAATGCATACCAGGTGATGGTCCTTGAGAGGAATTTCAACTGATTCGGAATATAAAAAGAGCTAAAATTCCGATAGGATGGCAGTGAGAGTCTGAAGTGTGGAAACAAGGTTTCCCTACACCAGCTAAGTCCTTTCGGATGCACTCATTCTAAATCCTCACTTTGAAATACCCGAACTTTGCATTGCTGTCGAGGGTTGATTTGCATTGGTGTGTGTGGCCTCCGTATTCAATCGGTCCGCCTTCTAGGTGCGGAACTTTCGAAACTACCAGTCCACTCATGACGTCTGCTGGTTCAGGATATCAAACTAGTTCAAAAGTGTCGAGAAAAACACCACGAAATGATTGTGCCCTACCGTGGTATTCGGCCGATAGTTGGTCACGATTGGCTGTTGAGTCCAGACTTTCGACCAATCAGACCTGTGCTCGATGCAGAACCGGCAAGCGTCCCAAACGTTCGATTAATCTTGTGCGGGATAGGCTTCCCGGCTGTAGGAGCGCCTAGCTGCGGGCGGTAAAGCGGGATAACTGCGGAATTCCGCCTAACAGAGGGTCGACTTCTACGAGCGCGTGGTGCTTGGATGACTTATCATCTCGTTGCGGCAGAGCTGGGCCAGGAGTTGGTCAACGAAGATGACAACGACATTCCAAATTTTGAGCGACGTGCATATTGAAACAAACGTTCGTGTGGATTACAGTTAGTGACCGTGCATAACAACGATTGGAGGCTGTGTAGAGCATCAGGGAGGACTTATTTCCAACAGGAGGGCGAATGGCTTTGAGATTTCAGGGCTCAGCTTATTGTTTTCCAGAGAATACCGATGAGGCTTGACCGTTACACTGTGGATTATATGCTGATGTATGACTCACAGCAACACCTTTCTCCAGAAGGAAGCTATTGATCTCACACGTCGAGAACAATGAGCTTCTGTCGGAATGGATATAGGCTGGCATTCCGAACACACAATATTTGTGTGAGACAGCGTATCACAGTTGC
>NW_008751798.1:1116329-1117744 GCF_000715545.1 Opisthorchis viverrini
CAGTATCCCAGCCCTCGTGCTTCCTTCGGGTAGCATGGCAGCTAGGCACCGAAAGGGCGCTACAGCTGAACGATTATTATTATTATTATTACGTCAGGACCACGCCTCGGTGGTGTGTTTAGTCTAAACTCAGTGTTGATGGCAAATGTCTCGCAAATTTTCACTAATCAACATTCATTTCTCAACAGTACTGAGCTTAGAATAAATGGGGCGAGATGAAGGGCGATGGACCAAGATGATGGACGAAATGGTTAGAGCGCGAATTCACTGACCGGAAGGTCCGTGGTTCGAACCCGACCTCTGTCTCTCGACTTCACCTGTCTAGGTTTTGGCAACTTGACAGTGTCCTAGCCTACGTGATTCTGGTGGCATGGGAGTTGGGCACCGAAAAGTTGTTACAGCTGAACGAGGTGACAATTGCCAACGCGACCAAATCGATCGATAAGAGCTTTCATGCTTCGTTGACAGGCTTTGGGTTTTCTCCATTTGACAGAAGGTCGGGCGAAGTGGTCTATACGAGGCAAACGAACTACACGACCTAATCGGCGTAACTTATGGAGTGCGACCAGCTTATCTGTCGAAGGAGATTGAACTTCTCAGAAAGCCATCTCGAGTACTTCAGCATTAGGGATCTAGTGTACCCACTGGACTTGCTCAGTGTATGTTCAATGCATAGCTCCTTTTCCACCCCCCCCCACTTGGCAGCCCACTGACAGTGCTGGATTCATGTACCAATTTATCAGCTCGCGCCTACAATGCGCAGCTACCTCCCCCTCCCCCCAAATCATCGGTGAACGAAACTGCGGCGGCTACAACCACTTTACGACGAGTACGCGGTTATTACAGCTGACAATGATGATGATGATCCGAAACACCTGTGGTCAGGCACCGAGAGCCATGGGAAATCTTCAGCACACAACGGCCTCGTCTCTGATTCACACTGTAAGAGAGATCCTACCGTGGCGTTGCTACAGCCAACCCAATAATTGATACCTAAACACAGAAAGGTTAATTAGGGGTTGCGGCGAATTATTCAATATGGTCGTAATACCTTCAAAAACAAAATTCTGATGCCGTACCGAATGTATCTGAGGTGCGTGATAGCATTTGGTGCCCCTTGCGTTTGTCTTCTTGCGTCCTCCGTGTTCATACCACCAACAACCCTAGAAATGTCTCACTATTCATCATCATCATCATCATCATCGACAGCATGACATCAGTGTTCAACACCGACGCTTGAGATAGTGGAAAGAAGTCATCCATGAACGACATTAAAGATGAGGGGAGAGGTGATGATTTCGGACAAGAATGCAAATCGGGATAGTTTCTTGAGAGGTTGGAAAGCTTCTGAGGAACACACTGGTTGAACTTACGTCATCATCATCATCGACAGCATGACATCAGTGTTCAACACC
>NW_008751798.1:1120586-1146772 GCF_000715545.1 Opisthorchis viverrini
AAGATGTCGGCACCATGTGACGAGCAGATGCTGCACGCAAAACCGATGCATGACGAACGGAGTCATCAGTCCTAAGTGCTGGGCCTACAAGGAGAGAGTTATTAAAGGGGTGGGGAGGGGAGGAAGGAAAAGTATGTGAAGGAGAAAGAAGGGAGGCGTCAGCAGTAGTCTGTTTTCGCTTACCCGCCCTGCTGTATGCAGCAAGTGAGGCGACCCGGCTGATGGCACCACGCGACGGCCGATGTGGCATGAGTTTATTTGTATATGTGCGATTCATGGTTGTACGTGGGCTGGGATACTGCCAGGGCGCCCACACCTAGACAGGAGGACGATTAGGGTCCTCATCCAAAGCCTTTGACTCAAAAGCCTAGCCGCAAGGCAGCGGTGTTCGGCTGGAAATGCAAGTTTATTACCTTTTTCTTTTACGGAACACGTCGCCGTACATGATCCAACCCCCAACCTGGAGGGCCAGGAGACTGTGTTCGTTAGACCTCTAACCATTAACCAACCTGGTATGAGAGACTCTGTGAGTGTCGTGGGACACTCTCCAGTATAGCTTAATGGATCGCTGAGGTGCGCAAACCGTCACACCACGGTAAGGTCCTCTTCCTTCGTGACAGTATCTCACTATTAGCCCGCCTTATTGAGGCTCTCGAACTTTGAGCTCTGAACTTTCCTCAACAGCACACGTTACCAGATCGGTAAGGTCCAGTCTCTTCGTGACAGTATCTCACTATTAGCCCGCCTTATTGAGGCTCTCGAACTTTGAGCTCTGAACTTTCCTCAACAGCACACACGTGTTACCAGATACAGTGACCAGGCATCGCCCATCAGCGCATTCATGTCACTCAGAATTTTCCGAAAGAAATGTACACAAGACTATCAGTTGGTGCCCATCGGAACACACCCATCCACTCCATGTTCTAAAGTGACCGAACGCCAGAACCAACTTGTGTGCACTTGAGTCACGAAGTTGCGTGACCGAAAACGAGAAAAGTTTATGGCAAAGTCAATTTAGATGCTGTATTTGTATGCTCGTCCTTAACATGCAAGAGCTAACTGCTGTGCGGCTTGCTTCATAGTACGAACAATAAGAGGTAGTCGGACTGAGCGTCAGAATTAGAAGGGCTTGTGGTTTGCAGCCGAGCTATACGTAGATCATCCAATGAGAGACGAAAGAAGATGCCAGTCCAATCAAAGAAAAGGAAAAGCAAAGTGATCCATCTGTGACAAACCACTTAGGGCAAGGCAGTTGGTACCGACTATAACCCAAAAGTGCAATCCAACCACGGCTTTATGGCCTACCAAAAATCCACAAACCGGATGTTTCGGTGAGACCGATAGTAGACGGGATAGAGTCCCCACCGCATGAGCCAGCCAGATTCTTGGCAAGTATCCTAAAACCCCTCTACAAACGTGGCAAAAGGGGACTCTTTAGAAATAGCCAGGCGACTGCTACTAGCGGATACCACCCTTTCAGAACGGACACAGCTTACGCTAGATGAAATAGTGGAAGGTATAAAACCATGCCTGAATATCACCTACTTCTTTTTTAATCCGTGGTTTACACAAGCGCAAGGTCCAGCAATGAGATCTTCAATATCCCCGGTTTTGGCAAATATATTTGTGGAAGGATTTGACCAGAAAGCTTTAGCCGGATTTCCATACCCACCCAAGATATTCTGGCGTTATGCAGATGACACCTTCGTAGTAATGAAACGAGACATGGTCAGTGAGTTTTACATGGGGTGAGATGGCTCAAGTGGTTAGAGCACGAATTTACTGGCTGGAAGGTCCGTGGTTCAAATCAGACCTCTGCCTCTCGATTTCTGTCTAGGCTTGGGCAACATGGCAGTGTCCCAGCCCTTGTGCTTCCTTCGGGTAGTATGCCAGCTAGGCACCGGAAGGGTGCTATAGCTGAACGTCAGTGAGTTTTACAACTATCTGAATGAACTGAATCCACACATTAACTTTAGTATGGAAATAGAACCAACTTCGGGTATACTGGCCTTAATAGACTGCACGACATAAGGTCAGGAAAAAGCTAAAGGTCATTGCACGAGAAGCCAACCGACACTGGGACAGGTCTGAAATACTCGTCTGCCCATCCGAATTCGGTGTTCGCCAGTATTACTCAATCGATGCTTAGGCACGTAAGGGACCTTGCACAGAAGAAGCTGATCGGACAACGGCTTGAATTGAAGTAGAGGACAAACTTTGGGTTAGTGGATATCTAGCGAGGTGGGCCAAGTGTTTAGGGTGCGAATTTGCTGGCCGGAAGGTCCGTGGTTCTGCCTCTTGACTTCCCTGTCTAGGCTTGGGCAACCTGGCAGCATCGGGTAGCATGCCAGCTAGGCACCAAAAGGGTGCTACAGCTGAACGATTATCATTATTTTTATTATTATTATACCTAACTAGGCGTCAGTTGCGAAGGTTGTTAGTACCGGTAGGGAAACTCAGCAGGGAATGGATTGGGACTGTTGTTATTCCATATAAATCGGGGACATCGGAGATCATTCGAAGGATTCTAAACACGGCTATCATAAATAGCTTTCCAGAGGGGGAACACTGCACTTTGCACTTGTGCAATTGAAGGGTCACCTTCCTGCAAACAAAACCAGGGACAGTGTTTACAAAATTTAATGTAACGACTGCACTTAGGCCCATATAGGACAGATGGTCAGGGAACTTCAGAACTTCAGGGAACATCAGAATCGGGGAGCACAGAAGGAAATTAAATAGGCCGCCAAGAAACCCCGATGAATATTAAGTGTTACTAAAAGACCCGGCAATTTCGGAACACGCACTGGACACGGGACACAAAATGTGTTTAGAAAATGCTGAGGTTTTGGGGCGATGACTACGGTGTGCGTCACAGAGACTGATAACCTAGGCGGTAGAAGGCGTGGAACTGGCAAGCGTGTGGAGGACAGCCTTGGATCAGTCGAGCTAACAAGTGTTTGTGTGCGATTATCAGGAGTAGTCATCGTTTGAATTCCACTTTACCTTACCCACCTCCCTTCCGGCCAACTAGATTGTCGCAACATTCACAAGCCCACGAAGACCAACGAAAATCCACCAGTGGCACCTGCGGTGAATCATCAATTGAAGCACCCCGAAGAATAAGGGACAAGAACTGTTCGAAACTAATTTGAAACTCCTCCAACTCATCAATGCAAGATTTTAGCAACCACAGCAACCGACAAGAGTCGTTGACTGACACTCAACACTGATCTAGTGTGATAATCTGAAGAGGTCTTACTGACTGGTTCTTCGTCTGTCCTAAAACCTGGCCACTTTGGTGACCTGCTCAATTGGCCTGATGAAGCTTTTGTGTTAAAAGCGAAACGTTGCCCAATTAAAAAAACGCCGATTGTTTACCAGAACCTTCTGAAACGATGACTTCTTAATCGGTCCCAAACCTTTCCCAATTGATTGAAAGTGATCTGTCTGTACGTCAGTGAAGCATCGGTGTTGAACACTAATGTCATGCTGTCGATTATGATGATGATCTATGAGCCATAGCCTGTTCCCGATTCCTCACTTTGATGCCAGATGAGCTCGCTAGTGTCACAGTACTACGGCCGATGTGGTATGAAATTACTCATAGCTTCTTGGTTATACGTGGGCCGTCCAATTGCCAGATTTCCCAAACCTGGACAAGAGAGTGGTCAACAGTAAAAGTCTGACTTAAAATCATGGCTAGTTCAGACCATCAGGGTAGTCTGAATTTTAAGTGGCATGTCGCCGTACGTGTGCCAGTCTCTAGCTTAGCTACCAGGGACATTGTTGGCCAGATCACTGCCCATCGACAGATGCGATGTGAAAGGCTCTCTGAACGTCGCAAGTACATCCACCAGTATAGTTCATTGGGTTCCGCCCTACTATTGTGAGATACAATTTCACAATATTGGTCTCTCGGGTGCGTTTATTGTTTGTTGCTCGGGTGCATGCTAATCTGTTCACCGAGCTGTGCAATTACCTTGCAAACATTTCGTCACCCAATACGGAGATGTCATTAGTGCGCGATTGGGTGAGTATTTCTTGCTTATCTATGTGGCTTCGAAGAATATCTGTTATCTGAACGTGATTTATTACTGGGGACAGTCTCCTTGTGGGTTCATCGATCTCTGCGATTTGCGTTGCGTTATGACGGACCTTTCCGTGATTTGATGCGTATTCCGACTCCTGTCTTCAGTAATTTGCCTCCCTTCTTTCGATTGGTTTCCCTTCTTTCCCTTCACAACGCAATACCTTCTTGGTTTCCTTCTTAGATCTCTTGATATTAAATATATCCTTCGTACCTCACATACCTTTTGTTCCTTCCTTCTGACTTCGCTGGTGTAAGCTCCTACAGTTGTTTCTTATTTACATCATGCTTGACTGTAGATTAACCTTGTATCGCCCTCGTACATTTATACGTTTGTCGTTGATTCCAGCTGCTTGGTGGTGATGACCCTTGCGATTCGGACGGCCAAGATTCCCGCATGGGTGAACAGTGTCCTGATCACACCAGTATGTTTCCATTTACCAACGCCGACATAAAGTACGTAGCATCCTCAGAAAAAGGTGCTTTGAGTGGTCTGGACGCGCGGGACATAATGCTTCTGGATAAGGGTCCATCTCGACCAACTACACTGTCGCGTCATTCGCCGTTGAATGTAATTAGCACTGGTGATCCAGAGAGAGCCGCTGACGAACATCAAAATGGCACCTCCTCTTCAGAGCAGTCCCCGGGTTCTGAGACACCGTCCACGTCTTCTGAACAGGTACTGGACTCGAAGAATCCACCAGTCCAATATATACCATCATCCGAGATTGACCATCATCAGGTGTGTTCGGCCACCACTTATCAATCATACACATGATGACTATTTGGCTGTTGTTTGTGGGGCGTTTCTTGAGTGAAAATCAATAACTGCTTCATGAGTGTTGACTGGATTCCCGGTGAAACGGTTATAAACTCTATAGACCAAGTTTCCTTTACGGAAGGCAAAACGTTACCGAAAAGCTGTTGGGTTGTACATGATCGTTGCCCGCGCCTTAGGAAAACATAAGTAGTTGCCCTCTTTCTGAGGAAATTGCTTATTTTCCACATCACTACTCACACAAGATGAGCCTGTTTCGAGCACTGAAGTGACAGGATAAATGACGATAGGTACAACGACCAACCGTGGTCAGGATGATTGATTGTGGAAACTTGTACCCTCTTATTCCAGAAATTTCAGAACATGCTCAGTCATGCACCATGTGACGAGCAGATGCTGCACGCAAAACCGATGCATGACGAACGGAGTCATCAGTCCTAAGTGCTGGGCCTACAAGGAGAGAGTTATTAAAGGGGTGGGGAGGGGAGGAAGGAAAAGTATGTGAAGGAGAAAGAAGGGAGGCGTCAGCAGTAGTCTGTTTTCGCTTACCCGCCCTGCTGTATGCAGCAAGTGAGGCGACCCGGCTGATGGCACCACGCGACGGCCGATGTGGCATGAGTTTATTTGTATATGTGCGATTCATGGTTGTACGTGGGCTGGGATACTGCCAGGGCGCCCACACCTAGACAGGAGGACGATTAGGGTCCTCATCCAAAGCCTTTGACTCAAAAGCCTAGCCGCAAGGCAGCGGTGTTCGGCTGGAAATGCAAGTTTATTACCTTTTTCTTTTACGGAACACGTCGCCGTACATGATCCAACCCCCAACCTGGAGGGCCAGGAGACTGTGTTCGTTAGACCTCTAACCATTAACCAACCTGGTATGAGAGACTCTGTGAGTGTCGTGGGACACTCTCCAGTATAGCTTAATGGATCGCTGAGGTGCGCAAACCGTCACACCACGGTAAGGTCCAGTCTCTTCGTGACAGTATCTCACTATTAGCCCGCCTTATTGAGGCTCTCGAACTTTGAGCTCTGAACTTTCCTCAACAGCACACACGTGTTACCAGATACAGTGACCAGGCATCGCCCATCAGCGCATTCATGTCACTCAGAATTTTCCGAAAGAAATGTACACAAGACTATCAGTTGGTGCCCATCGGAACACACCCATCCACTCCATGTTCTAAAGTGACCGAACGCCAGAACCAACTTGTGTGCACTTGAGTCACGAAGTTGCGTGACCGAAAACGAGAAAAGTTTATGGCAAAGTCAATTTAGATGCTGTATTTGTATGCTCGTCCTTAACATGCAAGAGCTAACTGCTGTGCGGCTTGCTTCATAGTACGAACAATAAGAGGTAGTCGGACTGAGCGTCAGAATTAGAAGGGCTTGTGGTTTGCAGCCGAGCTATACGTAGATCATCCAATGAGAGACGAAAGAAGATGCCAGTCCAATCAAAGAAAAGGAAAAGCAAAGTGATCCATCTGTGACAAACCACTTAGGGCAAGGCAGTTGGTACCGACTATAACCCAAAAGTGCAATCCAACCACGGCTTTATGGCCTACCAAAAATCCACAAACCGGATGTTTCGGTGAGACCGATAGTAGACGGGATAGAGTTCCCACCGCATGAGCCAGCCAGATTCTTGGCAAGTATCCTAAAACCCCTCATCGGGAAATCCAGTATTTACATTAAGAACTCATATGACTTTGCCAACAAAGTAGCGGATGTCACCGTTGAACCAGATAACATCTTTTTAAATTTCGATTTCATTTCTTTGTCTACAAACGTGGCAAAAGGGGACTCTTTAGAAATAGCCAGGCGACTGCTACTAGCGGATACCACCCTTTCAGAACGGACACAGCTTACGCTAGATGAAATAGTGGAAGGTATAAAACCATGCCTGAATATCACCTACTTCTTTTTTAATCCGTGGTTTACACAAGCGCAAGGTCCAGCAATGAGATCTTCAATATCCCCGGTTTTGGCAAATATATTTGTGGAAGGATTTGACCAGAAAGCTTTAGCCGGATTTCCATACCCACCCAAGATATTCTGGCGTTATGCAGATGACACCTTCGTAGTAATGAAACGAGACATGGTCAGTGAGTTTTACATGGGGTGAGATGGCTCAAGTGGTTAGAGCACGAATTTACTGGCTGGAAGGTCCGTGGTTCAAATCAGACCTTGCCTCTCGAATTTCTGTCTAGGCTTGGGCAACATGGCAGTGTCCCAGCCCTTGTGCTTCCTTCGGGTAGTATGCCAGCTAGGCACCGGAAGAGTGCTATAGCTGAACGTCAGTGAGTTTTACAACTATCTGAATGAACTGAATCCACACATTAACTTTAGTATGGAAATAGAACCAACTTCGGGTATACTGGCCTTAATAGACTGCACGACATAAGGTCAGGAAAAAGCTAAAGGTCATTGCACGAGAAGCCAACCGACACTGGGACAGGTCTGAAATACTCGTCTGCCCATCCGAATTCGGTGTTCGCCAGTATTACTCAATCGATGCTTAGGCACGTAAGGGACCTTGCACAGAAGAAGCTGATCGGACAACGGCTTGAATTGAAGTAGAGGACAAACTTTGGGTTAGTGGATATCTAGCGAGGTGGACCAAGTGTTTAGGGTGCGAATTTGCTGGCCGGAAGGTCCGTGGTTCTGCCTCTTGACTTCCCTGTCTAGGCTTGGGCAACCTGGCAGCATCGGGTAGCATGCCAGCTAGGCACCAAAAGGGTGCTACAGCTGAACGATTATCATTATTTTTATTATTATTATACCTAACTAGGCGTCAGTTGCGAAGGTTGTTAGTACCGGTAGGGAAACTCAGCAGGGAATGGATTGGGACTGTTGTTATTCCATATAAATCGGGGACATCGGAGATCATTCGAAGGATTCTAAACACGGCTATCATAAATAGCTTTCCAGAGGGGGAACACTGCACTTTGCACTTGTGCAATTGAAGGGTCACCTTCCTGCAAACAAAACCAGGGACAGTGTTTACAAAATTTAATGTAACGACTGCACTCAGGCCCATATAGGACAGATGGTCAGGGAACTTCAGAACTTCAGGGAACATCAGAATCGGGGAGCACAGAAGGAAATTAAATAGGCCGCCAAGAAACCCCGATGAATATTAAGTGTTACTAAAAGACCCGGCAATTTCGGAACACGCACTGGACACGGGACACAAAATGTGTTTAGAAAATGCTGAGGTTTTGGGGCGATGACTACGGTGTGCGTCACAGAGACTGATAACCTAGGCGGTAGAAGGCGTGGAACTGGCAAGCGTGTGGAGGACAGCCTTGGATCAGTCGAGCTAACAAGTGTTTGTGTGCGATTATCAGGAGTAGTCATCGTTTGAATTCCACTTTACCTTACCCACCTCCCTTCCGGCCAACTAGATTGTCGCAACATTCACAAGCCCACGAAGACCAACGAAAATCCACCAGTGGCACCTGCGGTGAATCATCAATTGAAGCACCCCGAAGAATAAGGGACAAGAACTGTTCGAAACTAATTTGAAACTCCTCCAACTCATCAATGCAAGATTTTAGCAACCACAGCAACCGACAAGAGTCGTTGACTGACACTCAACACTGATCTAGTGTGATAATCTGAAGAGGTCTTACTGACTGGTTCTTCGTCTGTCCTAAAACCTGGCCACTTTGGTGACCTGCTCAATTGGCCTGATGAAGCTTTTGTGTTAAAAGCGAAACGTTGCCCAATTAAAAAAACGCCGATTGTTTACCAGAACCTTCTGAAACGATGACTTCTTAATCGGTCCCAAACCTTTCCCAATTGATTGAAAGTGATCTGTCTGTACGTCAGTGAAGCATCGGTGTTGAACACTAATGTCATGCTGTCGATTATGATGATGATCTATGAGCCATAGCCTGTTCCCGATTCCTCACTTTGATGCCAGATGAGCTCGCTAGTGTCACAGTACTACGGCCGATGTGGTATGAAATTACTCATAGCTTCTTGGTTATACGTGGGCCGTCCAATTGCCAGATTTCCCAAACCTGGACAAGAGAGTGGTCAACAGTAAAAGTCTGACTTAAAATCATGGCTAGTTCAGACCATCAGGGTAGTCTGAATTTTAAGTGGCATGTCGCCGTACGTGTGCCAGTCTCTAGCTTAGCTACCAGGGACATTGTTGGCCAGATCACTGCCCATCGACAGATGCGATGTGAAAGGCTCTCTGAACGTCGCAAGTACATCCACCAGTATAGTTCATTGGGTTCCGCCCTACTATTGTGAGATACAATTTCACAATATTGGTCTCTCGGGTGCGTTTATTGTTTGTTGCTCGGGTGCATGCTAATCTGTTCACCGAGCTGTGCAATTACCTTGCAAACATTTCGTCACCCAATACGGAGATGTCATTAGTGCGCGATTGGGTGAGTATTTCTTGCTTATCTATGTGGCTTCGAAGAATATCTGTTATCTGAACGTGATTTATTACTGGGGACAGTCTCCTTGTGGGTTCATCGATCTCTGCGATTTGCGTTGCGTTATGACGGACCTTTCCGTGATTTGATGCGTATTCCGACTCCTGTCTTCAGTAATTTGCCTCCCTTCTTTCGATTGGTTTCCCTTCTTTCCCTTCACAACGCAATACCTTCTTGGTTTCCTTCTTAGATCTCTTGATATTAAATATATCCTTCGTACCTCACATACCTTTTGTTCCTTCCTTCTGACTTCGCTGGTGTAAGCTCCTACAGTTGTTTCTTATTTACATCATGCTTGACTGTAGATTAACCTTGTATCGCCCTCGTACATTTATACGTTTGTCGTTGATTCCAGCTGCTTGGTGGTGATGACCCTTGCGATTCGGACGGCCAAGATTCCCGCATGGGTGAACAGTGTCCTGATCACACCAGTATGTTTCCATTTACCAACGCCGACATAAAGTACGTAGCATCCTCAGAAAAAGGTGCTTTGAGTGGTCTGGACGCGCGGGACATAATGCTTCTGGATAAGGGTCCATCTCGACCAACTACACTGTCGCGTCATTCGCCGTTGAATGTAATTAGCACTGGTGATCCAGAGAGAGCCGCTGACGAACATCAAAATGGCACCTCCTCTTCAGAGCAGTCCCCGGGTTCTGAGACACCGTCCACGTCTTCTGAACAGGTACTGGACTCGAAGAATCCACCAGTCCAATATATACCATCATCCGAGATTGACCATCATCAGGTGTGTTCGGCCACCACTTATCAATCATACACATGATGACTATTTGGCTGTTGTTTGTGGGGCGTTTCTTGAGTGAAAATCAATAACTGCTTCATGAGTGTTGACTGGATTCCCGGTGAAACGGTTATAAACTCTATAGACCAAGTTTCCTTTACGGAAGGCAAAACGTTACCGAAAAGCTGTTGGGTTGTACATGATCGTTGCCCGCGCCTTAGGAAAACATAAGTAGTTGCCCTCTTTCTGAGGAAATTGCTTATTTTCCACATCACTACTCACACAAGATGAGCCTGTTTCGAGCACTGAAGTGACAGGATAAATGACGATAGGTACAACGACCAACCGTGGTCAGGATGATTGATTGTGGAAACTTGTACCCTCTTATTCCAGAAATTTCAGAACATGCTCAGTCATTTAAGTCTATGGAGGTAACGAGACAACTTTTTAGACAGATGGTTCTCCTTTTGTCTCTTCACGGTTGAAGTACTCTATTCCACCGTAACCTACTACTCATAGAATGCCCTTCAGCAGCCCTATGTCCATTCTGCCTGAACACAAAGTTGAGCACAATGGTCGAAATAAACTCATTTGCAAATTACATGGGTGCTAACTAGTTGCTCAGCTGAATCTCCGGTAAGCAGTTGTATCTTGCACAGCCACCGCCTTAGTATTACCATTAGTTTGAAACTGGCGGTGGGAACCACACATCATCATTCTTCCATGAATGCCTCAAGCATCTTCGATTTCCTGGAAATTTAGATTTTAACAGGAAACGATGGTTTTGACTGATTAACCTTACATCATGTGTCCAGCTCGGCCATTGGGGAACGGAGCTAATGAGGCTGTCTCTATCACTTTGTTTTCCACCTCACAGGGTCGTTTTTATCCACTTCACCTAGGTACTACTCCATGTATACTCATCTACTTCTTTCGATTCGTATTATCTGCAAGAATAACAATCCCAGTGCTTCCTGCTTCGCGATAAGCCCTGGTAGATTTTGATAGAAAGCATTTTTGTGAGTTTCAGAACCATAATCCACTGGGACGTATGGTGGCACAACAAACAAGCACTCTTTTTTGTCGAGTAACTTTGCGACTGATTCACTGGTAAAACTGAACTGCCCAGTGACGATTGCTTAGTGGAATCCAATCCAGTAAAGCACGTTCCGCTCTGGGGCTGATATAGCCTCCACTCCACGAGTCGGGATCACCGGACACATTGATAATGAGATGTTACGCAGCCAAGTTCGTTCTTGGCTCTTTACGGTGGATGACAACACCAAAGTCTTGTACAGGCGTTTCAGAGGCAATATTCATCAACTTTAAGTTCTGGGTGAGCTTTGACTTTTTAGAAATTTGACAGCATGTGCGTTGAAGGCTCTTATGTATAGAGGATTTCGTGGATTCAGCAAGTTGTTATTCTGTTCATTCCTACTGGGAAGCGTAGTATATAGGGAGAATCGGTCAGAAAATTGACAATCAGTTGACCAAGTAATGTTTGTTTGTAGAGCCGAAATGGACTGGGGAGGAACATTAGTGGAAAAAGATCTGTGCGGGCAAGTGTACTTCCCAGTTGCCTAGGTCGAGGAAGAAGGTTTGGTTGAGGTAACTCGATATGAGCCCCTACTCAAAAATCCGATCCCCGGGATGGAAGATATTTTCAGGGACCCTGTCCCTAACCTCTGACTCAAAGGTCTGACTCCCATAGCAGTGGTACTAGAGCTTTCTTTGTGGACCCTTCCCGGACCCGATTATTCAATAGTCTGAGTGGATTAGCTCCAAGGAGTTGGCCTAGCCCGAGACCGGCGATGCGTTTGAATCACATCGAGCTCATGTCACCGGCTGACATGGTCAACCTTTGGATGATTGGCTCTTAGGGCCAATCAGTTCTAACTAATCATTTCCCTGAGGAAAGCAATATCGTCGTGACTGGACATGCCAGTCACCTGGAGTAAAAATCCTACTGTCTTCACACACCTATCGCAGAACACAGTACGAATTTATCCTCAACTTACTTCATGGTACAAGTACTCACAGTTCGCGGTCTCTCTGCTCTTGTTCTGGTTGCTCCGTTTTGGCCTTCCGGACCCCTTGTCAGTGTATTCCACGGGTTCATTGCAGTCCGGAACTCCGGCCGAAACGACGGGATGGCACCTTCAGGTGGGGAAAAATGGTTTATCTCAGGCAGCTACTTTAATTAGTTTCTTTTAGGTGAAGTTAAAAACCACACTGATTCTCCTTTATTTCTTCATCAATATCTGTCCTGCATGAAATCTAGATAAGTAAGCTTATTTGAATTGGGAATTTGTACTCAAGCAACCTACTTGTTGAAATGGTTGAAAGGTGCTATAAAAGAGACCTTTTCATGTCCGGTGCGCCACCACATTAAATGAACGTCAGGCATGGTTAGTAGCAAGTATCAAGTTCAGTCAAATCAAGCTTGCAGATTGTTTTTTTTTTTCAATGAAAAGTAACACGATCAACGAATCGCTGGACTAGAGCAGGCTACGATCCAAACTAGGGGTCATGGTTTTTTCAATTACATTTGACCAATCGACTGGCAAAACCGTTTCTGATACCGGAGCCCCTCGAACTGCTCTCGTGTTGCTGTCATTCTAGACGTGGTTTGCTCTGTTCAGGCTATCTTGTTGCTGTGACGATGACAGACAGGCAAGCACACAAGCGGATGTGTTGATTGGTGAGCGAATTTCATCAGTTGACGGTATTAACACGTGATACGGCCTATCGGCACGTTTACCGCTTGTCTATGGATTGGTGACGTACAGCGTTGTGCACAGTGCATGAACTTGTCACATCTGTTTTCCGAATCACATTACCTACATTCCTGTATCGTATTTCAATTTCCACGGCACGCAGGGTTTCTCTGCTGTCGCTTGTCTCTTCAAAATGGTAAGCAGCCTCCTTTTTGGTGAATTAGCTTCGAATTGGCCAGTTCCTGACAGTCTTTTGTATCTACAATGCGGGATCTGTGCTTAGTCCCAGGGCTGAGTACACCTTAGAGACAGCAGACAGCTGTCTTTGCGCTGTTCAGTTGACTGGTTCAGTCAAAGTCAATGCACCTGACGCGGTAAACAGCCTGCTGTTGTATCAGCATATGCTCCGATAGACGGCAACTTTTATGGAGATTTCTCACGGATATCGTGATGCTGCAATGTGATGTGAATGCTCAGTCCTGAGGAGGCTCATCTTGACTCCTGATTCAACTGTTTGACGCTTACCGCGCAATCGATGGGGAACGACTTATTCAATTATGTGCTGAGGATAATTTGTATCTAGGCGGCACAAACACTAAGACCGTGTAACCAGGAGGTCACCAATCGCCAATCAGTTCTGGACTCATTTGGACCGTGTGGTAAATAGTTGCCGGTGGAAATACAAGATTGTGGTCAAGGCACTGTGCACATCCGCGTACAAACTCGCTTCTCCTCGGGAGCACGCCGGTTGATGTATCTAACCTTTCAACTGTTTCGGTGCCTAGCTGCCATGCCACCCGAAGGAAGCACGAGGAGTAGGATACTGCCAGCTTACTCAAGTCTAGAAGTCGGGTTTTAACCACAGACCCCCCCCCCCCCGGTCAGTAAATTCGCGCTCGAACTACTGAGCCTTCTCAGTTAGTCACCTGCAAACTTTCCTCGACAATTTCGAGTTGAGTTTGCTGAGAGGCTTCCAGAAATCGAAGGATATGACGGTAGTAATGGTGGCTTGGATGATGATTCGAGTCATGGCCACAATTCATGAGACCATCTCCCCCAATAAATAGTGGGGCTCTCAGTTCGCTCACCGAAACGTCTTGTACGATCCACTGACTAGTTCAGCTGGCCCTCGTCAATTCAACCTCGGCATCGGTCAGGCCGCCATCGATAACGGAAGTTCTCCATACAATTTTGTGGTTTCAGCTCAACGAAGCAAGTGGTCCAGACGGTTTGCATCCCGCACTCTTAAACAAAGTGTGGATTTCTCCTCTGGATGACATGAAGAATTCAAAACTTCTGGAGTGAAGAAAGATACCGCTATACCAGAGCGCTTCGGCAATGATTCCTGCATTCAAAAAGGGTGGGAAAACTGTGCAAACGACCGGGCCGTCAGTCTAGTAGCCAGAGTTTCCAAGATGCTCTCTGATATGTAATGTAGGTTGTTGCATCATCTTGAGAGTCAGATGCGTGAGAATCAAGCCCGGTTTCGTCCCATTCGGGGTCGCATCGACTTTACTTTTACTTTGAGCACTGTAAGAACCGCCTACTTGTCGTACAGTGGTTGTAGGCGCCATGATTTCGTCCATCGATGATTTGGGGATGTCGGGTAGATAGCGGCGCATTGGAGGCGGGAGCTGATAATTGGTGCGTGCGTACAAACTCGCTTCTCCTCGGGAGCACGCCGGTTGATGTATCTAACCTTTCAACTGTTTCGGTGCCTAGCTGCCATGCCACCCGAAGGAAGCACGAGGAGTAGGATACTGCCAGCTTACTCAAGTCTAGAAGTCGGGTTTTAACCACAGACCCCCCCCTCCCCGGTCAATAAATTCGCGCTCGAACTACTGAGCCTTCTCAGTTAGTCACCTGCAAACTTTCCTCGACAATTTCGAGTTGAGTTTGCTGAGAGGCTTCCAGAAATCGAAGGATATGACGGTAGTAATGGTGGCTTGGATGATGATTCGAGTCATGGCCACAATTCATGAGACCATCTCCCCCAATAAATAGTGGGGCTCTCAGTTCGCTCACCGAAACGTCTTGTACGATGCACTGACTAGTTCAGCTGGCCCTCGTCAATTCAACCTCGGCATCGGTCAGGCCGCCATCGATAACGGAAGTTCTCCATACAATTTTGTGGTTTCAGCTCAACGAAGCAAGTGGTCCAGACGGTTTGCATCCCGCACTCTTAAACAAAGTGTGGATTTCTCCTCTGGATGACATGAAGAATTCAAAACTTCTGGAGTGAAGAAAGATACCGCTATACCAGAGCGCTTCGGCAATGATTCCTGCATTCAAAAAGGGTGGGAAAACTGTGCAAACGACCGGGCCGTCAGTCTAGTAGCCAGAGTTTCCAAGATGCTCTCTGATATGTAATGTAGGTTGTTGCATCATCTTGAGAGTCAGATGCGTGAGAATCAAGCCCGGTTTCGTCCCATTCGGGGTCGCATCGACTTTACTTTTACTTTGAGCACTGTAAGAACCGCCTACTTGTCGTACAGTGGTTGTAGGCGCCATGATTTCGTCCATCGATGATTTGGGGATGTCGGGTAGATAGCGGCGCATTGGAGGCGGGAGCTGATAAATTGGTGCGTAAATACGGGGCTGTCAGAAATCCACCGCAATGGCCCACGGGTGCCTCTTCTAAATCCTTGCCCTCCATAAAGGATCTGTTTGTCTCTCCAGTGGACTCATACGCGCTTGCGGCACATTCCTTCCTGACTTCACTGCACCCATTGGCGTTAGGTAGTGGTGTCCTCTGTCGTTCTCTTTGACTTCGTAATCGTTGTAGTGTTTAGGATATTCTTTAGCCCGGGAATCGAAGTATTTTCATAGCAGTCCCTTCTCGAAACGGAATTTCACTCCTTGAATCAGGCGTTTAAGAATGCAAACTACTTGATTATGCTGCATAGTTCGGTGCTTGTTCCGCACCAGTAATGGGCTATCACACAAGGTGGGGGTCGAACTCACACCTCATACCTGCGGGGCAAACCATTGGTGTGGTGGATAAGTTTGTCTGTCTAGGCAGCTTCATAAGTCTTGGTGGATTGGTGGAAGACGGTGTCACTTCCCGAATTAGGCAGGCCTGGACAGCATTTGCCAACCTCCGACAGTTGTAGTGCTGACGTGGGATGCGGTTGACTCAAGAGTAGGGCGTATAATGCCACAGTCCTACTTTATGAGTCGGAGACATCGGCACCACGTCGGGAATATTTTTGAAATCTGTCTATCTCTGACGATCACTGCCATCAATGCAGACGCTGCGGAACTTGGGTGATAGCAACCAAGTAGCGCAGTGCAAGTCGCACAGACTAAGGCCCTCCGTGTTTTGGATACTTTTCTGCAGTGCTTCAGATTACTTCTGATACAGTTGATCATTCGGAAAAACGTTTCCTTCTGTGTACGAAGAAAATCCTCTTCTTGGTTTCCAGTGCGTTTTTCTGCTGTTTAGATCTGGTTTTAGCTGCTCGTCAGCTAATCAGTGTTTCCAACGTAGTTCAGCAAGGATATAAGTACTCTACAGCGATTCTCAGTGAGTTTACTATGACTGACAACTGAGTTTGAAAAGGTAACAGGTGTTCGAAACGCAAATTTGAGCCAATTACTTCGGCGTTTGATTGTTAAGACCGTGTGGAATACTGAGTGACGTAATGTGAGATACTGCTCAGGGGCGACTGGAAACAAAAAATACCATGATTAGCGACAAAACGCATTCATTCACCTGAGTCACGAGAGTTTGTTTGAAATTTCGGATATTGAAGGGGCGAAATTTGGTGTAATGGCTTCTCTGATAAGTCATTCAACTCAGGATGTATAAACGACCTTGCACATAATTTCGGGAAACCGACTATGCATGGCAACCCTTTCAGTTGATTCATTTGGTAGGTTCGCATTAATTGTGTATTAGTTAGTGGACTTTTCATGTAAGCTCAACGACTTGTACATGACTTTTTGATCGGAACGCGCTTCTGTTTCCCCGTAAAGTGATTTTCTTAGGATACCAGCCAGCCTAAACGACTTAATAGCCAAACGACTGAGCACACTGGGGCGCAGTTTTTCCTGTGGTTACGTATTACAGCTTAGGTCTCATCGTTTCTCAGGCTTTTTTTAATCATTCCAGCTATTGGTCAGTTGTCATGCTTATTACCCAGAGAACAAAGCCCAACTTGATATTCGAGCTTTCTGGCTCACAGTATTCTACGTTTTATTTTGTCAACTTATTCCGTATACCATATCGCATCAGTAGGAGCGACAGTTTTTGACTTGGTCACATGCTCCGTGTACCAGTTGACCGGCTTCCTCGAAGAGCCCTTTTTGTTCCAACCACGCGAACGATAGAAACGAGCTATGGGTTGTCAAGCGACGGCTTGATCGTCGCCGTCTCCCTGGATGGTGACACCGAGACGGGAGACATCAATGTCTAGCGACATTGTCAAACGTTACTTAGTCACGCCCTTAATGGTAATCATGCAAGCTGTTGCCTTCACTACATAGTCTTCCTTCTGATCTCCCCACTGAAAGCTACACTAACACCTCTGTGTTTACAAATCGATTAATATTTGCTACCGCCTCAAGTGTGTAGCTATCGATCCCACCTCCCCAAATCATCGGCGAACGAAACTGTGGCAGCTGGAACCACTTAGTGGCGAGTAGGCGGTTTTTTACAGGTGATGATGGTGATGACATGGATTGACGTTAACAGTTTTTGTGCTCGCCGGTGAACTAGCCCTCTTGGGAGGAAATTATCAATTTACCTGCGTTTGTATGAAAGTGGCTGTGCACCAAAAAGACTGGAAGCTCCAGAACCAAAGTCCATCGTGACCAGATTGGGCAAATCTTGACTGCATTTTAAAACTGATTCTTTTTTTATACGTAGGTTTGAGGAACACTTGCTCTGCGTTGCGCTGTCGCATGCTTTCAGCACTCTCATCCAAACAACTTAGTTCCACCGATACGCAAAAAAGTCCAAGGGACGAGTATTATTCATTTTTCAATCCTCATCCAACATCACCTTTTTTGAGTGCTCTAACAACAATAATGTCGAGCCCCTTAGTACTACTTGTCATGATGCATCGATCTGAACGACGAAAACAGTAAGCTAGCATTGGTACTTTTCCTCGCTGCGATTGTCGGGTTCGTATGAAGGATCTCACATGTGAAAAACACTTTAAGCAACAAAGGCTTCTAAGTGTCTTGACAAATTGCCGTGTGAATTTGGTTGCGTGGCTCTTGCGTGCCTTTGTCTCAGTGGACACCTGAAAGTATGATAGCATAATTTCCCTTGTGCCGAACTGGGATCGCATGTGTTCGGATACATATCTCTGTATGTGTGTTCCCGTGACATCTGAAGTGCGCGATGGCACGTACTTGCTTGTCTGTGGCGCGCAGTATGCAGTTGTTGCCTTGTGAGAAATTGCCGCATCCTCTGATCCAACCTAGCATGCAACTTGTTTTATTTTCTTTCGCTTAAGGTTTTCTGTTCATGTCTGTCCGTGTCATTCTGGCTATCCAAATGTGTCTGTCTTTTGATTCTTTGATGACTTACAGTGTGGCTTCAACTTGAGCGGTGACCTTTACCAATCGTTGCCAGTAGTATTTGGTCTTGGTAGTCGATTTTGCGGCACCCGTATGAAACCCGTATAGTTTGGGTTGTCTGCATACTGAAAGGGTCTACCATACTGTCTGTTCCTTATGCAGGTAGAGCATCCCTTTTCGCTCGTGACTCTTCAGCAGTACTTGGGATGTGTATAACTCACAGAAAAGACCGCACATAATTACTTCACTTATCGGGTCAACCGAGCACCGACCATTCGTATCCATATTGTGCCGATGATTTTGCTGTTTATTCCCAACATAGATTGGACGAATTTAAGGGCGAAGGTCCCCGTTGTGCACTTATAATCGTCCAATGGACTGCTCCACAACGCGCACAACACTTAGTGGCTCGAAAACTCGACCTAATTTCTATTCTTTCGGTTCGGTAATTCTCTACAGTGATTGTTCTCGAGTCGTAGTCTTTTTGTCCATACCATCCCCTAATAATCCTGCTTTCTTATTTCTGCCACTTCAGCTGCAGTTCATAGGATCGGGAGCGTTCGGCACAGTCTATCGTACTCTGTGGCGTGATCAAGTGGTCGCCTTAAAGATTCTCAATCTACCTTCCGGCAAGGTGAGTTTATCGACTCTATGCAGTGGTTTCTGCTCATGTGCTCGCATCCATTTCCGGATTTGTTGTAACATCGAAGTGTGTGATATTTACTTCGGAAAGCACTGCAAGTGGGTTGCTCTGAGCTGCATGTCAAATTAAGGTTACTAGCCTGGAGTGTGAAAAGATTTAGCGTTTCATAGGAGACCGGATTCTTGCTAGAGGCTCATTACAATGCACGTGGTAGATTGTAGTGATAGCAACGTCTTGGGTCAATTCTCGGTCTGATTCTCCCAAGCTAGCTTTTTCAACAAAACAGCCAAGGATACACCCCAAAACAGGTCAAACCCCATGTACATTCTCACGCCTTTAGATGCGGTGCTCAGTGGATACTGGAACATGACTGTCTGTTGGGTCCACATTTTCAACTAGTGAGAGCTCGCCGGACTGACAGGCTGCTCAGTTTTTCTTACCAATCACGTGCAAGATGAACTTATCACAGCAAATTATCACGAGCAGCAAGGTGGTATTCGCGTGCGATTCCGCGCAACACAGAAGTTGGATGGCCATAGAAGTGTTTATCCAGATGGGCGTGTTTCTATTGTGACTGCTTTATTTTTTGCGGTGTGTTCACGAAGGCCTTTTTGTTGTCATATTGTCCGCTTGCTCCCATTTAACCCAACCTGGGACTCTTATGAGTAAACAATGATCCGGTTTGTGGGCACCTTAAGGTAGCCCTCTCATTGTAACCTTTGGAGAATCTAACCTTCAAGAAGTAGTGGTGTTCAGACCTCAACTGCCACCGAGCACATTTAAGCCACTCACTCCGTTTCAAATCGACTTCACCGTATGTCCACTGTTAGAGATCCAATTCACCATTTCGTTGTTGGTTCGTAAGCTCCTGTTTTACCGTTCATGAAGCGTTCCACGGCCTTCCTCCTAGTTTATAAGTGTGGGATTTTCACTCTGCATCACTGAGACATATTCCTTCTTGGTGTTTTCACATCACTGATACCTTCAAGTTAGAGAATGTAATCCTCGTTTGATTTGACTGTCATTACCCCATCACAGTTTAATCAGTTTGTACCTTAGACTGACACTCCATTTCATTGGTGGTTTGAACAAATCTCATGTGTGAATGCTTGTCAGGTTTATCTTGACTGAGAGTTCGTTAGATAGTTAAAGTGCTTGTGTCCCAAGTAACTAAAAACAGATGTTCAAGTCGATTACCGTAACTCATCTGCTCTGAAGCTGTCCTAAATGGTAGAATGTAGACCACCAAAGTCAGATTGCACTCGGGGCTTTCAGCCCTCCATGTTATCCTCCTGATGGCAGTAAAACCTCTTACTGGGAATCAACCTTTTTATTCCATGGTCCCGTTAGAGTATTATCCTTTCTGGATGTGGAACTTCCCACCGTTTGAGCCAATGGATCGAAAGTGATAGATATTCTTTCGCTAGCTTTGCCCTGGCACTAGACTTTGTTGTCGGTCATATCATGTTACCTAACAGTAGTTAAATGACAGGATACTCATGAAGCTTGCTTTGGTGGGACACCGCTGCATAAGTTCTCCCTATGGGGTAAATTCAGACCGTCACTTCGAGGCCGAAACCGATCTGATTTACGCAGCTCCTGTGGTTGTGGTAATTTCATATGTTCCATCTATTGTCGAAGGTTTTGGGTGTTGGTGATATTTTTCTGATGATGATGTAGCTCCATAATTGACTCCAGGTGCCAGGAGATTCAATTCGAGATAAATGACACTGAACAACACAACACGATCGTCTGTTTTCTCGCAGTTCAGAATTATCGTTTTGTAGTTTTAGACTCATCTCCTAGCCACAATGTAATCGAGCAATAATCTGGGCCGGAACACTTGTATTAAGAATTTTCTTGGATTATGAAACGAGAAATGTGACAACACTGCACGGTTGGTGAGGTTCTGGTGAGTATAATCAGACTTCATGCTTAGACGTGTCACTTGTTACCTTGGATATAGGGGCGGATATCCGGTCTGTCATCCCATCTGATACCGGATTTGTTTTGCCAACGTGTAGTCGATCTTCACCTAATTGAGACAACGCAGAATAAACTGGCACAGCGATTGGGAACGTCTATATCCCTGAAGGCACGTCGGTGACTGTCCTCAAACAGGATTGAAAAATGTCAGTCAAAACCTCATTTACCTATTCACTAGGAGGAATTTATAAAAAATATGAGGCAAATAGGTCGGAACTTACCAGCCAAATCTTCTTCGACGCGAAAGCACCATGTGGTGGTTCTTTGTTCCACTTCCCGGTGTTTTTACGCCAATTAACCGAAGCAATGACCTTGTGGACTCGGATCGGTTTTGACTAGATCTATCACCCAGTTCCAGTGGACCAGAAACATGGATGAACTCATAACTGTATCGTAAGATTTCCGTCGCACCGTTTGGTAGCTGTATACCAAAGAGTCACTTCCACTTTGTGATATGTAGGTTAGATGGCACTAGTCGGAACCTGCTTGACTTGACGGGAATACTACTTATCGTAATGCATACCGTATAAGCTGTAAACTTCAGAATCGAGACAACGTTCTGATTTTCTTCTGGATGGCTTGATTGCTCGACATCCTCCACAAGGTGTGCTGTCCACAGAAAGAGGTGGTTTCCTTCCCTTCCCCACTTTTTCTCCATTTTTTGTGACAATTACTCCTAACCGAATGTCTTCAATCTCACGTAGGTCTTGCCTCCCCCATGTTTCCCCGTTCGAGTTTCTAATCTTGGAACTGTTTCTTCCGCTCCTGAAGAAGTCTTGATTACTATGTTCAACTCATGCTTGTTTGAGGTGTACGTTGTCTTTTTCGCTCTCATTGTGCTTGCTGCCTTGTGGTTAGTTTGATTTGTGTGGGGATATATCCCATCTATTACGATTTCCACCTACTGATTCATCTAAGTGATTCCTTCTGTCGTTACGTCGTGTTTTTCGTGTTATACAACTCTTATCACTTAACGTCGGAAGATAACCCTGACTTTCAAAGTCAAACACAATTCGTACGTGTGGTATTACCGAGACCTGACTTTCCTGCCTGACTCTCGACTGTTCCCAGTGAAATCAGTTATCGAAGGATATTATAGCCACAAACGTTACGCTGTGTGCTACAAATTTGCGTCGCTTGTTTATTCCGATTTCACTGGTCACAGCTTTAATGAGATATCCCCGGCAGCTGAAGCTGATTAAATACCATTTCGTAGGACATGTAATTCCACAAGTCGCTTTCCACAAGTGCACTTTATCATGGCCAGGCCACAGTCCAAGCCTTGAAAATATTCCAGTTAACGCGATCCAAGTTTGATTTTCTACGCATACGTGAAATGGTTTTTTAGATAACTCATGCGGCACTTACACGACTGTTGTCTTTTGACTGGGGTTAGAACCCTTGATGTATGCCGTTTGGAATCTTATGGTTCAGCATGAACATCTTCAAGGTTGGTTGCTGAGTATGCCAGTATTGATATAATAGACAACAGTTGCGAACTCGAGCGATAAGTAATTCCAGATCGCACAAAATTTAACACGAGCTTGTTTAAGCCTAAAGCCTTCAGGTCATCTATTGGCTTTTGAGGCGATGCTGTGAACTAGTAGTTCACAAAAAAGCTAATGACATGTTCGTACGCAATTATAACGGATCCCATTTCTCCAATGTGTCTATGGTATTTTTTATGATTTTTTTCCTAATATTGTCTTGGTATATTGCAGAGTTCTACGATCAACTCACGCCTCCCGTATCACTCACAGGGGTGAGATGGACCAAGTGGTTAGAGCGCGAATTTGCTGACCGAAAGGTCCGTGGTTCGAACCCGACCTCTTCCTCTCGACTTCCCCTGTCTAATCTTGGGCAACTTGGCCGTATTCCAGCCCTCGTGACTCCTTCGTGTGACATGGCAGCTAGGCACCGAAAGGATGCTACAGCTGTACGATTTGTTTTTATTAATTACCATTCACGGCTGGACAGTAGTTGCTGTCTAAATCAAAAATCATTCAGCTGTTGCACCCTTTCGGTGCCTAACTGCCACGCTACCCGAAGGTTGCATGAGGGTTGGGATACTGCCAGGTAGCCCAAGCCTACACAGGGGAAGCCGAGAGGCAGAGGTCTTGTCCGAACCACGGACCTTCCAGTCAGTAAATTCGCGCTCTAACCACTTGGGCCATCTCGCCCCATCTTGCTGACCTCCTAGCTAATAGTTCAGCAAACTTATTGATTTGGAATGGTTGAACGGCCTTAACGACCAACAAAGCTTCTCGGCGTGTCGTCTGTTATGGAAAACTTCAATTAAACAACTGTACGGCAATTTCGAACTCAGTTTGTGTATGTCAACGCATGGACATTTGTTTGACACCTGGTTGACCCCAAGGCAAGAAACATATTGTTACGCACAGAAAACTGCAGCACTTCAGCCGCGGATGTTATCCACAATCTGGGATTTGCTTTTCATTGAATTTTCATACTTCTCACTAGTTTTTTGTTAGACACAAAAATTGCAAGGTTGCGTTTGAATGCGAGGTCTCCGAACCAATGAAAAACAATTACTGGATCATGGACCCGGAGAGTGGTTTAGTCTTCCTTTTCTCCGCAGTAAACTACACATGGGCTCAAGATCCCCTTCTCTTATGTGCTATCGCATTTTCTGGGTCTTTTGCGTACCCCTCTCAACGACGGATCGTCTTTTGTCATTTCAGAGTTTATTCTTGAGACAAGAATGCTCGTACTAGAACTGTTTCACACAAAATTCCCAACATTACCTTACAAATGTTGTCGAGGTTCGTATTGTCAATGTTGGGGCACTAGCTTTCCTCTGAGCTGTTTGTGGCCCATATGGGTTACCCATTCGATGCGACGAGGACAAGATACCGACGTGATTGGTCAAATGGAAACTAAAATACTCGACACAAATTCTAGTTGAATAGAACAACAAGAGCATAAACATCGGGCGGCAAGTATTTCACCGAATTCGCTCACCCCAAACTGAGCCAAACGTAAGATAGAGTCCAAAAGCTGTATACATGTTGAGGTTGGTATTATGGTTCACGGAATTGAGTGATTAAAAAGGTATTTAGAAGTACAGAATGTCCCAATACGAACAGGATTGAGGTGTTTAGTCTATTCTTCCAAACAGGTTTCTCTACAAAGAGGTTATCTTGTATACAATCCTCCGAAGACTGCCTCCAGAGAATCAAAAAGCCATTTTTATCTTTGTATCTTCCGGTCGGAAATATATGTGTGGCCGGCGATTGCGTTAGCCACAGACTGGGCTCAACTTATGTGCGTTTATCCACGTTACTAAATGGAATAGCAAGAGTGAAACTTTATTTCAGGAATTTCCGTCGCATCACCTACCCTTACAGGCTAACAGTCTGTGACCAGCACTCTCTTGATACTATTAGGTAGATATTTCATTCGTTTGTTTGCCCGTTTCGTAACTTGTCTTTGCCTGGTGAAACTTTTGTGTCATAACCTAAGCGCTAATCGTCCATAAATTCACCCATCGCTTTTCGAATTCCTGAAAATATATTTATCTTTTAGTGGTTCCTCTGAGCATTCTTTCCGAAAATGAGTTTTGCTCGTTCTGGATACTGATACACTGTCTTAAAATATCGTTAGACACAATTTGCAGTTCCTAAGTCACTAACCACCTAAGTGGCAGAACTTTTGCAGAGCGTGGTGACATTTAGCCAATTCTTGGATACCCACTAATAGACACTGGGTTGTATCTACACTCTGTCATTTTGTGGATGAATAATCACCTGTCTTTTGGTCTCCTGTCCGTTCAGTTGGTGGATGGTTATCTTCTTGATGGACATATTGTCCGGTAGAACAGTTTTTTCCTCTAGGCCGTGTCCGCTCAGCCCGTGATTAGTAACTTTACACCCCCATTTTGAATCGTTTCTACAGCCAAATTTACAACCCTTCTTCTCGTTTAGATTGACCGAGAAGCTTCGCACCTCTGTCGGTTGGCTCATCCCAATGTGGTCCGGTTTTTTGGGGTTTGCGAGCTAGGACTACATGATTCACCCGCTCTGGTGATGGAGTTCGCTCATGGCGGGCCACTTAATCGGGTTCTTGCTACTCACCCTATCCTCGGTCCTTCAACACTTCTCAACTGGGCCATTCAGGTAGCCACTGGAATGGCTTATTTACACTCGGATGCTCATTTGGTACATCGGGATCTGAAATCATCAAACAGTAAGTCGATAAAACTCGCGTTTTCTAATTGGGCTTGTGTTACGTTGTCTACAGCAGTACTTCCCAGGAGTGAGGAGAGATTTATTCTTTGGATGAAGCAGCCTAATCAACCGCATTCGCTTCGTTTGTTATGGCTAGGCATCTTTTTTGAACATTTTTCATGTTTACATGCATGTCTCAGGATAAATTCACTGCGATTTCGAACCGTAAATGTGTGAGGCGGATTGAGGTCAGAGCAGCTTTTGTGAACCTACATCACCTTTGGCGTGGGCGTGACATCAGCTTCTGTGTCAATGGTCGAGTTTACAGTGCTGCGGGGCTCTCTATATTACTATGTGGATGAGAAACCTTGCCGCTGCGCGCTGAAGACGTCAAAAGACTTTCAGTGTTTGACCATCGATGTCTTCGGAGCATTTCCCGAATCTGGTGGGAACACGGGATCAGCGATGCTGAAGTACGTTGAATGGTATTCGGGAGAAATAACTCACCCTCGATAGATGAACTGATCACACTGCATAGGGTGCGCTGGCTTGGCCACGTGCTGCGTATGCCATTCGACCGACTTCCTCGAAGGGCTCTTTTCTCACAACCACTTGAAGGGTGGAACAGAGCCAGAGGTGGCCAAACAATGACTTGGCAGCGAAGTATGAAAGCCATTACCAGCAAACTCAGCTGCGCTGGTCATTGGCGTCTTCCTGGATGGGGTTAAAGACATTGTCAGACATGGCCCAGTCGCGCCCTCAATGGCGCTCGTGTATCCAAGCTATTGCCTTCAATGCATAGCTCCTTTCTCAATCCCTCCACTTGACAGCCCACTGACAGTGCTGAATTTATGCACCAATTTATCATCTCCCGCCTTCAGTGCGCAACTACCTACCCCCCCCCCCAAATCGTCGGTGAACGAAACTGCGGCAGCTACAACCACTGTACGACGAGTGCGCGGTTATTACAGCTGACAATGATGATGATGATCCATTGCAATACTCAGTGCAATAACCAGTTCGTTGTTCTCGTCTTCCTTTGTTATCTATTCGCAGT
>NW_008751798.1:1150684-1178466 GCF_000715545.1 Opisthorchis viverrini
ACCACCCCCCCCCCCCCCCCCGAAATCGTCGGTGAACGAAACTGCGGCAGCTACAACCACTGTACGACGAGTGCGTGGTTATTACAGCTGACAATGATGATGATGATCCATTGCAATACTCAGTGCAATAACCAGTTCGTTGTTCTCGTCTTCCTTTGTTATCTATTCGCAGTTTGGATGACAATGTAGTAGCGTGTGTATGATTAGACTGAGAACCAATGACTGCTTCCTTTTTAGGCGTTTGACCTATCACTAGCCTCAATTTCCACCTCAGCAAAGCTGCCGGGTTTGATTGGTTTATCGAAGCCACGCTAAGGAGAACTGTCGCGCCAGACATTTTTCCAAGCGTCTTGAATCCGTACACTAGTGTCCCACGGGTTAACCTAGTTGAAGAAAATGTACAGAGAGGTAGTCCTCACGCTTCCGCCGAACAAGAAGGCAGAAGGTATCTCCGATAGTGCTTATTTAGGAGATGAGTGGTTGCATCTGGACAAGAGCAGATAGAAACATCAGCTTAATGTCGCTGAACAGACGGATGTGGAATGCACTTGTTATTGAGTTAACAAAGTCATTTATCGGATAATTTGTTGATCACCCTTGCTTTCTTCCTGGCTTCACTTCATATGATCGGTTTGACTATGTTCCCACCACTGAAGCACCTTTTTCTCGTATTTACTTGTAATCAGGGATAGTAACCGTTCGCCAAAGTTACCACAACACAGGGCTACACTAATTCGGCCATTTTGTATTTATGTATGTACCTGCTGATTCGCACATTTCAGAAATATCTGGAATGTGGTCAAATCAGCGCAGAACAGATGTGTTAAGAACTTATGTGGATTCGTCACTAAGGTGACCTGAAGGGCCGCCACGTACGTTAAAGTTTGTGTGGCGGATTTTAAAACGAGAGTCGTCTCGAAAGATCGCCCCTAATCAGTAATCTTTTGTCGTGCTTAAACGAACCTGATATAAGTCGTCTTCCTTTGTTATCTATTCGCAGTTTGCTCCGCAGTTTTAAGCTCCGTCGAAGAAAGGTTGCGAATTGATTAGGGAGTCAATTTTCGTCTTTCTAATACCAAACCAACACATCATGACACCCGACGCTCTGTCCCTTCAGTTTAGTTCGGTCAAGCGACGAAAATTTACCTTTCTAGATGATGTTGATGAGTTGCTTGCTGGTAACTGTTCCACAGTTAATCTTCCTAATCCTCACTGGCCTACCAAGAGTTTTAGCGACACCTGGATCAGTAATTTATCCTATCTTGGAAGCATGCCACGATGTACTTTTAGCTTCGCTATAAATCACCGCTGCTATTCGATTCTATTTCCTTTGAGTGAATGGGTGCGCGGACGTCTTTATCTTCCCAGGTTCTTTGGATCCGTTAACAGCAGGATAAGTTATTTCCCACTCAATCGTTTACCCTGCCTTAGCAACCGTACCTATCTCATTGGCTGAGACGTCCGGGTCAACGACATGTGAAGGTTTCGAAACTGTTGGTTTGCGGTCCAGAAGTCATATCTCTAAGTGCTATCTGATTACCGTAATGCTAGTGAAATCGGCGTTCGTCACAGAGATTTGCTCGCTGACCAGTAAGTCCCAGGTTGTTCACTCCAAGAGGATATTCGTTTCTGAGGGATGCGTTCAAGGATTGGTGAATCTGTTCTGTGAGAGGAGAGATTCTTTTCCGGGAAACCGCTTTCAGCAGAGCCATTTTTTCTAGCTATAAATTAGGCTGATGAGTGCCCTGAAGGGGACGAACAGACAACCGATTTTTCCAAAATGTAGATCCATTTTGTTCAGGTTTGTGAAGTACTCCACACCGTTCCTTTTAGCTAGTTAGAAGGCTTGTCCAATTTCAAGCGGATGATACGCAGGCGTTGGCGCTGATATTGCTGATCTCGACGTTGCTACGGCAGCTGTCACACCATTGTTTGTGCGCCCGTTGACACCAGTACACAGCTGTACTACAAGCAAGTGGTATTAGACCCATGTTTGTTCTGACAACTAGCATAGTGACAGGCTGGAAAGACTGGTTTCTGATCACCGTCATTCACAGTGTGGTAACTTGTCCTTCGCTCCAACCGAAAAGCACCTTCGGGGTACACCTTAATGGGGGATGCCCTTTGATAATCATGTCGCCTTCCTGTACCGGAACAGTAACACTTATATTGCATCTGAGTTTATGCAATGGAAATTTAGCTTCGTTTGGGGCAGAAATGTCAGGCATTCAATGACTTTACATAGCCTTGATTGAGCTCTACGAATGCAACACGGTAAACCTGTGCAGCGGCTGTCAGCTGGAACGTTGTGAACATGCCATTATTACGTCACGTAGCTAACTAAAAATAAGGACCACCGAAACGGATAATTTGCACCGAACGTTAGTATGGGAAAGGCAGAAAAAATGTGGGCTTTGCATCTATGGCTACATCTTGCATCCCACTTTAATCTCTTCCGCTTCCGACATGCTCTCAAGAATCGTGGTGTGCACCCATTCTGGCCTTGCCCGGAAAAAATATTGTATGGTGGTAAAGTAAAACCACATTGCTTCTAAAATCAGTTGTTCAACGTGACGATCTTCTGGTAAATGTGGGCCAGTGGCGTTCGTCTAATTTCACTTCATTTCTCAAAGAGAACGCGTTAACCATCTGAGATCCCGTAAATGCCTCTAAGAAAGGGTTGCAACCAAAATCATCTCCCGGACGCGAGTGTTTCTTCCTTGGGAGGCCTTATGGAGCCGGTCTGTTGCGGCAGCTCAAACTTCCCTGTTTGGGTCATATGACTCCTAACCGGTTGTTGTTTAAAGGAAGAACATCCGTCTGACCAAGCCGCGTACCAATGGTTAAGGTGCATTCTTGTAAATAAGTGTGTCTGTTCATCTTCTTCACCATTTTCGAGGAGTTGAGAGCACCGACTTCGATGTCTTTTATCAAACCTGGCCTAAGCGCTGTTCGGGAGCGCCGAGCAACTGTGATAGACGTCAGTAGAGTCTCGAATAGGCGCGGAGTGACTTGGTGGAATGGGAAGAAGCAGAAATATGGTGCCGATGAAATTCCCTCACCACAATCTCAGCCTATGTGCAATGGGTTGTTATGTCAACTTTTTGGTCCACCAACCGATGATCATCTGTTATCGAGGGATCTGCTTTCCTCACTCCGCCAAGGCTGTTATTGAACCGCCGTCAGGTGTAAACAGATAGGGCCTATTTAGAACAGAAAGAACAACCTACATGTTTATCTCGTCACCTTATGTTTCACAGTAGTCCTACCTTCGAGAGGATATCATTGCCCTTTACTAACTTTTAACATATTTCTGGTCGTCCATTGTTTGATTGGGTTACACACATGGTACACATAGTGCGAATGGAAAAGACGGAGACCGGATTCAAACTCGTGATATCTGCTATTTCTACTCATTATTCTGTGTTGTATCTGCTTGTATGTTCTAATCACGATTCGTCGGTGTACGCGTCGCGACAACTATTGATACCACCAACTTACGAGGTAACCCAATTTCTTCGTGTCAAGCAAGCAATGTCAGACCTTTGAATTTAAGAATCTCGGCTTGTCACCCAATGCCATTTCTACTTTAACTAACGGTCGGTGGCTTCTAGGAGCTTTTGCGTCTCAGAAGGATATTCTTCAGGTTTACATTGATCCACTAGTCATCGACCTTATCTGTTGTGAAGGTCTATGTATGCCCATGTTTTATTCCCAGGCGAAATGGGAAGTTGACCTATCTCGGAAGGTTCTGTTTTAGGGGTTGCAGTGCTGGGAAGGATAAGCAACATTTCATCGAGCTTATCATACATTTCAAGTGTGTGGTAATTCATTCTGTGAGGAAGTTCTTGGACTGACCGAAAAGAGAATGAGGTGAAATTACAAAACTTACAGGTTATTCCACGTATTCAACTCGTAGGTTGATATACTTGGTACATCTTGTTTGTAGCATTTGTAACTCTCCGATGTGTATTTGCTGAAATACTGCTCTGCTGGCGCAGTCAGCTCTGTATCAAGATCGTTGAGGACGGTGGATGGTGTATGCAGTCAGAGGCCAGCTTCGTCAAAGCGTCCAAAGTTTTGTGAGCTTTGCGAGGAGGTGCCTCGTATTCTATTGAGAAACCCCTTCCTGGAATCCCTACTGTTTTTTTCATCGTCTTCAACAACATTCTGCATTATCGCTTCGTCCCTCCTGGAGGTTGTCATTGCATCACCTTGACTCGAAAACACTGCAACTATGACCATTGCTGCTGAATTCTTATTCTTAACTTTCCTTGATCCTGGAGAACCAGGGGCTCATCTTCGCATTAACTGTTGCTTTATCTCAGCGTCACTTTATTTCAACTCTGTTTCATAAATACTCGTCCTAGAAAATTAAAACCGTGTCTGTGGAATTACTGCAATATCGACTCAGAAATGTTTACTCGACGTCGCTTCTCTTCAGTATTCAAGCTTTTAGGAGTCTAATTCACTGACATCTTTCTTGAATCCAGCTGTTCGTAGGTTATGAATCCGACAAGCCTTGGATGTTTAAATTTCCCCTCCAGTATTTTGAAATTGTGTGCTCGACAATCTGCCAGAATCATGTCGTGTATTTTGAAGGCAGTTTCCGGAACCCTGAAAATCCCACATCTGTTTGGATGACTCTCCGCTTAAATTTTGCACTTCACCAGTTGAGTTTGATTCAGCACCTGCCACTTGATGTTCGCGTGGTGCATTTGTCCATGCATTCATGACCATTCGGAGTTCCGCACATTTTGTTGGCATGATTAAGCCTATAACAATGAAACCAGTTGGTATGATGTTCGAGGTATCGCAGTACATTTTCTTGCGGGACTATTACTCATAGGGCTACCGAAAACATTTTGACAGTCTCACCCATCTTCAGGCTCATCAGGTAACCGCAGTCCCCGGATTTCCATCAAAGTCATGTCTTACCCAATTTTAACGAATTTCGTGAGGTACACTTGTTTCAAAGCTTCTGTTTCAAGTGAATACGTTAACTATTGCTAACAGAATTCTGGTTATTCTTCGATTGACTGTGCTTAAAAACGACCGCCTCACGTTTCAGTTGGTGTGATATTCGCAGTATATTTTCATGAAGAGAACGCGCTACTGATGGTCGCTGAAAACCCTTAGACTGTTCCAGACCATTTCTGCCCTTCGGGGTCATCAGGTAGGGGAATCGCATACAATTTTTGTTTCAGGTAGAACATAGGGGACCACGTTCTATCTGATGAGTGTCATGAAGGACGAAACCGGTCGTGCCCCTGAATGGTCTTCAACGACCTTGTGAATGGTGTCCCATCATGATGCAACAAATCTTCCAAGAAATACACCCATTTGCAAATCAATTTCGGACTACGCCTACGTGATGAGCCCTAAGAACGGCGAAACTGGTCGAAGAGCTTTCAGCAACCTTGTGGATAGTTTGCTTTATGAAAATATACTGCGGTATCTCGAATATCGTGCAAACTGAAACATGAGACAGCCTGTGGGCAGCACATTCGGTTGAAGAATATCATAACCAAGAGATTCAGTTGAGTCTCTTGCGAGTACCAAATCAATTTGCAAATGAGTGTATTTGTCGCATTCAGTTCAGTTTTAGTTCAAGTAGAACGTAAGGTTGACGGAAACTCGGGGATTGCGCCTGCGTGATGAGCCCCAAGAGGGACGAAACCAGTCGTGGGTTGTCGAAGAGTTTCCGGCAACCTTGTGAGTAGTTCCTTTTATAAAAGCAAATATTTCGTTCCATTATAGCGTTTCACGGTTCTTGACTCCTTTGTTTCCTTTGGTGAGGAGGACTGTGAAGGGACTTTTTTTTATTCAAAAAGGGAACCAGAACCATTAATTGCATATCTCCTTGCCGTCCCCCAAACTCAGGTTTTCATCGGTGGGCCAGACAGAGGGAACCATGCCGTATATCGTTGTCTTAGAAGTATTTTATCCCTTAGCATTAGCCAAGGTTGAATCAGTTACTGAATGTTTTGCCCACCCGTTTGGATGTTTTTGTTAATGGATGACCAAAGTGACACTTGCTACAAGTAGTCCTGATTTAGCATCGAGAGGATCAATTAAATTTGCTTTTTTGGTGCCCCCGTCGTCTCAGCGGGAGTCAGGTCGGATATAAGTTGATTTCAGAGCAGCTCGGTGAATTCCCACTCAGGGATCAGTAAAGTAAACAACAATGGCTCTTTTGTATGTGCGGGTAGATCTCACCTGTTTGAGCAGCTGGTCTCGGTTTCCGTTGCATTTGATGGGCCAGTAAATATTGTAACTTAGTCGTGGTTTACTCCGTAACAGAACCAGACTGAGGATATTATTGAGGACATTTTTGTGTATACCAGTTCATCTTTTCATTTGGTAGAAGGGTATGAAAGGGATTACGAAGCATTTAAGTTTTTTTGGTACGATTCAGGTCTCCGGGATCCCCCCTAAGCCTGGTTGGAGAAATGGCAAGATATGGCAAATAATCGATGTTGTTGACTTTCTTGCTGTTGATTTCATTCTGATTGAACGCTTGAAGATATGGGCACCACAGAATACACCAACACTAGGTACCTCCCAGTTTCCTTTCTTTTTCCAAGTATAATGAAATAAGCATTGTGGTTGTACGGCAGGGAAGCATTAGTGTCAACACAAATGTTGCTGCCTCTGAGGATGATGATGCTGATGATGATTAGTAGAAGTTGGATCAGTGAGCTTCCTGTTCTTCCTCCTCACTGATTGTCTTTTCCACGTTCGATTTTGTCACGCAGCTCCTGAGTTTGTGCTTTTTATGCGAATGCCTCTGACACACCGGATGCATTGTGCAGCCTGCTTACACGAGAAACTCAATAGTTTCAACAACCTCCGGGGTATGTTTGAGGTTATACGGCACTACCACTGGTGACGATTAGAAGTATCTTGGGAATACAGACTCTCCTGTGTGCAGCTGTGGAATTTAGAGCAACAACCATTCACTCTCGACCTCACTACTCTCTGAGCAGGAGAGCAAACTTGACGAGAAATGAGTACTTTCTCATGTTTTACTGATCAAGCTATGTGTGAATGGGTCACAAATGTGAAGACACGTTTATGCGATTGAGCTTCGAAGGAGTCATGGGAAACAAAAATCTTTGGGTGACAGTTTTGGACGTTTACTATCGAAATCCGTAAAATTTAGTTTTAATACATAGACTGTATGTATACGTCACTGACATGCGTTGAACCCAACGCTTCACATATTTCCACATTCAGTCCTCATTCGGGAACCTCTGGCGAAACCGTATGGGGAGAGTGATCTGCGCAATTGTACACTCATCATCACCGATTTCGGTATGGCCTGTCGATCGAGTGAGTTGGTCTCGCAGCAATCCAAACTGGGTACAGTGGCCTACGCAGCACCGGAAGTGTGCCGTCAGGTATGTTGTCTTGCTTTTCTGGCATTGGTTGATTTTTTTATTTGTGGGTGTGATTTTGCAGTGGTTCAGCTCCTCTTACACCTAATTACTTCGCAGACACTACCGTGGTCGTCCTTTACTCGCGCACCCTTTCAACAGTTGCTGTCGACCGTAGTACTTCCCTTTCAAGAGATATAAAAATGTAGATTTCGCACACGGGCCTCTGGTTAGTGGTTTTTCTTCGATGATTCTACACAAGGCCGCTTTTGACAAGTAGATGTCGTAGAGTGGAGCTCTGGGCATTCCCAACTACGCCTCCTCCATTTTTTGAGCTGTCTGTTTTCACCACTCCTCTCTCCACACGTAGGCCACATTTGAGTTCACCTCTAATCGACCATCTAAGAAAAGATGAAGCCGAAAAGATGAAGCATTTCGCATCAAAGTGTGGTAGTGGCTGTTTCAAGGTTTGGTGGTTCATAAGCGTAGCAAACATTGTTTCCGGCGTCATGTTCACCTATGGTTATCTGATCCCGGATGTAGTCCGAGGAGGCCGTTTGCAGTTGGCAACGTTGTGGAATATAGGTGGCTCGAATGCGTTGCTTGGTTGTTGGTCTGTTCGCCGAGCTTCCCAAGTTCGTAAGCTTGACTGCAGGACAACGTTGGTCGGTGTGAAACTACTGTAGTATCCCAGCATTTAGTGAACAAGTTCCAATGCCTGAAAGACCAGGAGACTGCTTGTCAGACTTCTATCTCTCGGTCAGCCAGTACACCTGAGTAGGAGTACACAACTTGTCACGATACAATCCCTTCGCGATGGATGAACTATGGTAATGACAGTACTGATCACAGGCGGTTGTTGTCCACAGAACCCGACTCCCTGCAGTTGACCGGCAAATAACGGTAGGCTCCAAATTCCATTCCAAATCATGGTTGGTCGTGCTTACCATTTTCGTCGTTATTCGGTCGTCTGGTTTCATTCGATGGACAGAATCGCCCCGTCCAAATTCCTTGATGACTAATTCAATCTCGATAAATCATAACAGGAATTCTACTTTACAACTTGTAGCATGTGGTGGCGCAACTGTGTACCCCCTTCGATCCAGTCGATCAGATGTACAGCAGTGAGATAACTTTTCATTGACATTTATCCCATTGAAAGACTGGAGCTAATGTCACAGATACCCCGGGTCACTGCCTCATGATCAGTGGACACACAAGTGAACCTCCAATTATTTGTGTCTTTTCCAAGCGACCTTATGTAGGTCGCTGGGCTGAAGTTTTGTTTTGGACCCATAATGTACATCGACTGAAGGATGAACGTTGAAAGATACAGCTTCGAACAGATCCTTTGAATTCATCACACTTTTATTTCGGTTTATTTCACTCAGCAACGGCTCGTATTGAAATACCTGTTTGAGGTCCTCGAAGTGGTTTTCGGGGTGTGGTCGGTTAGGAATGAGCTACAAAGGCGAATGATGCCCAGACCGTATTTTTGTAGTCAGCTGACTTCAACTAAGCCAGACTAACCAACGGCATTCCGCAACCCTAAGGTCTCTTATTTCACTTGTAGACTTCATAGAACCAGGTACTTTCGATCTCCTTTCGCTGGGTTATATCATTCCCGCAAATTGCACCATCATGACCTCACATAAGCTAGTCTCAGGCGCTCTCTGTCCGCATGCACGACCAATGATATCTCCTGTTACCAGTTATTTCATTCACCACAAAATAAATACAGTCGGTTGCCACTTGTTTGAAATACATTAATGTGATTTCATTAGGTCCTCTACTGATTAATTTCCACATTTATTTGGCAACAGAATTAGCCTGTCAATCGTATGAATCGCAATCTGAACACCCCCGGGATATGTTGAACTTTGTAGATTTACTTAGATTTCCAAACCTGCTTGAACATAGCACAGCTGTGGTTGACACAACCGCATTTGGACTAGCAAAAGGTACTGTCACGTGATATGACAGTTTTGCACAACTGTTCCGTTCTTTTTTGCCGGTGCGAAACAGGCCGTCCAACAGAATCACAATGTTTCATGTCCCCTAACTGATGTGGCTTGTGTATCTCTAGCTTTCACTGCACTCCCAAACCCAGTTTAAATGGCTATCTAAATTTTCAACTCTTGTTTGAAGACGAACATTCTGCTTAGTCCATCCCGAAGGGGCGAATCATTGAACTCGAGTTTCGCTATTTTTTAGACTTCATCAGCAGTGTGTTTTTAATTGTGCTGGACTTGCGATAATAATAATGATAGTTAGGCTGTAATACCCTTTTCGGTGCACGCTGCCACGCTACAGAAGCACGAGGGCTGAGATAATGTCAGGTGGCCTTGGCCTAGGCAGGATCAAGTATGGCGGTACCTCTCCACCAGTGCGTTTCGGACACGTCCGAATTAATCCGTGGAAACTGTCACACTTTGAGTCATGTAAGCGGTTCTGCTGGACAGTCTTGGTCGTGAACTTTTCCGTAGTCGAAAGATTCCTAGAATTCCTACATCCACCTCACTGTCTTCCTCCTGTCCTAGAGCGACTCTTCTGGTTAGTCCATAACTCTGACAGATGGTGGAAAATTGCGTGTTTTTGGAAGTCGACATTCATTCCGAAAATTCCAGACATTTCATCGAACCAGTGCAAGACCAACTACTTGGACAACCAAACTGACGCGATCTACACTGAATATTCCTTTTGTTAGGCTTCACTCACTTGAGCATAGTCTCAATCTTTGAATGGTAAACCACCAGGTAAACCGCCGATCATTTTAGCACCAACCTTAATATGAAACGATGCCCTTCTGCTTGAGGTTCGATGCTGCTGGTTGGTAAGTAAACAGGATACTGTGAAGCCCATACTAGCTGTATGCCAGGTAAGCGGCGTGGAATGGTTGGATGCCCTCCATGTCACGCCGTCTTGTTCACGGAAGTTGTTCAACAGTATCAGAAAGCATTCAGGCATGTGGTTTGTAGCCCATCCTGATTCCCATCGAACATGACCAATTCACTAATTCGCTGCTTGAGTAGGCGCTGTTTGCAAATAGTGAGTGTCTGTCGTACATCATTTAACCGATATAACGCTACTCGAACAAAGACTGCAAGTGTTAAGATTGCTTTCGCTGGGGTTAGTCGAGGTTCATTTGGCCAGCTTAAGTAGCCTTTCCAGATAGAACTAAATGATATCCACTCTGCATATTCAGAGTGGATACTACAGTTCCCCAGCACCATTGCAAACTAGATCACTTTTCGCACGGCACTCATGGAACTATTGATTTTAAGTTTCCTTTTGACTTCTATGTTGGAAGCCATCGGTTTCACTCGGTTACTCTGGTTTCTTACATTTCTACTAGTCCGTGGTCCCTTTGCTTGAAGTCGTCGATTAGGCTGGTCATGGACAATGCGATTCTTTGGTAGTTGGACGACTGGCCAAAATAGCAGTTTTCTTTATGAAAATATGCTGCGATATCTCGAATATCGTGCCAACTGAAACATGAGGTGGCCTGTGTGCAGCACTTTCAGTTGTAGAATACTCTAAACGAGAGATTCAGTTGAGTCTCTCTCATTTACAAATGAGTGTATTTCCCGAAAGCAGTATGATTTCGTTGAATTGAGTTTTCGCACTCTGTCCAGCTATCCGCTTCATGGTTAGTTTTTCTATTGATGACTTACGAGTCTCCTGGCCGCACCGTCGTTACTGGACGTTTCTGACAACCCGCTCAGAAAAACAGGATGAATTACAACGAAGTCATGACGCTACCCATACTCCAGCTCATACGGATAAGTTTCTCACATAATTCCGTCCCGGGAAAAATGAATACCTAGATGAAACCTTTGTAGTTTCACGTTGTACACTTTACTTGAACTGTCTGTTTGTCTCCGTGTTTCGCGCCCCATCGACTAAACTTTGAAGCTTGTCAGTGTTGTCAGCATTTTATCTACTTTATGACTTGAATGACATCTTAGTTTGTGAACACCCCCTCTTTGGTCTCTGACGTATCATGTACGCCATTCGTTATTATTTCCTTCCACAGAGCAATTTTTCCTTTCACTCCGATGTCTGGTCCTACGGTGTTGTGCTGTGGGAGTTACTCACTCTGGAAACGCCATTCCGACATTTCGAACAGCCCCGACTGCTATTCATCATCGGAATGTACAACTACACACTTCACATTCCTGACGATGTCCCCGAACTGTTTAGTGATTTGCTTTCCGGTACGTTTTGTCTTTTCCAACTTTTGCAAAAGTGTTGTCTTTATAACCGTCGTATTTATACACCCAACCTTTTTGCACAAACGTAGTCAAAGTGATAAGTTGATTTTTTCGGAGAGTGAGTAGAAAACTGAATGATGGTGTACAACAAAATTGAAATTAATTGACTGTCATTGCAGAAAAAGTCATTCAATTAGTCAGTGGTTCAGCTACATACAATTAGGCGAAATACAGTGTTTTCAGCTGTACAGCTTCGTTCACCGAAGGTAAGCAGCAGGGGGGCGTAAGAGCCACATGTTGGAGTCAATGATCCGATCGGTTCATTGACTTTGAATAGTCTCGTTATATCCGCCATTGCAGGCACGAGGGTGCTACGTTGTGAGGACGGTAGCGTCGATGCATGATCGCCATTCGCTGCGCGACATGGCCGTATTTGTGAGGGACAGTAACCATTGTACGGGTCCCCATCCAGGGACCAGTTACCAACATGACTGAGTTGACTGGTGAGAATTTTCATGCTTCGTTGCCAGCTCACGGTCTGACCACCCCTGGGTCCTCTCCATCCATACCAATGGGGAAAATAGGTACAAACTAAATACAATGGCACCGAAATTCTCATGCACCACCCTACCTAACTCTAATTCAGTAGCATTGTTTCTCAGACATTTAACATCCAAGACTCAGTTGCCGAATGATCTTCATTGTAGCTTAAGAAGGGCATGACTAACGCGTGACTCGTTGGGCAAATGAACTATTCTTTGCGAGTAATGCTGGCATGCTCAGTGTGGTTTTCACCATATCCAACAAATGATTTCTATTTTTGGGCCAGTGAAGCTACAACGGTCGAATCATAAAAAACTATCAGTTATGTCCTCTGCGTTAAACTATGGCTAAAATTACTTGGTACAAAACGCGACTGGTTACCATCGTATTTGAAACTCTTTGGCATTCATAGATCGCAAGCTTCAGACCCCCCCCCCCAACTCTAATTTTTTGATTTTTCCCGACTGCTTTACACCAAGACTGTTGGTCCGCAACGCCGATGGATAGACCGAAGTTTGAAGAAATAATCGCTCGTCTTCAATGCTCCACTTACTGCGAATTCCTTAGCATGGACGCTGAGGAGCTAGCTCGTGTTCAATCCGGTTGGCGTAATGCGATTGCAGCCTATCATCAAGAAGAGCAGGAAGTGAGTTTTGCGTGCCTTGGCTTTAATACCCTTCCCTGTCATGATATCGTTCATTAACATAGTTTTATCTGTTTCATGTCTTGAAAATTGCCAACATGTTTGACGACAAATTTCGCGTCACCCTAAGTTGTTTGATGGTCGATGGGTACAGTCTGTAAGTTTGACGAACTGCTCTAAACGGTGTTGTTAAATACGGGTGAAACGGAAACTAACATCGACTAAATATCTCGAAGCAGATCGAAGGACATTCGACATTGTTTCTTCACGTTTGATTTTAGAGTAGTCGACGGTTGGTTAACACTAGCTGCAATCGCTCCGCTTATGCTCTTGTTACCTGAAAATGCTGGTTGTTTTCCTATGTTCGGAAGTAAAAATAAACAAATAAATCGTTCAGCTGTAGCACCCTTTCGGTGCCTAGCTGCCATGCCAGCAAAAGGAAGCACGAGGGCTGGGGTACTGCCAGGTTGCCCAAGTCTAGCCATTGGAAGTCAAGAGGCAGAGGTCGGATTCGAATCACGGACCTTCCGGTCAATCTCGCACCCATTTTCGTGAGTTGTCGAGTTCAAATTTTTACTATTATGTTCGGGAGTAAAAACCTAAACTCCGCAACTGATATTTCAGTTACCCATGTCTGGACATGAACAGACTGATAATATGCTTCAGTTGGGCCGCATGGTAGCTGAACACCACAGATAAAAGCTTTGGTGTGATGTTCACAGGATCTCCCAGGGGATACCGGCATACTCTCTGTCCGAATTTCCTCCAATCGGTACTATTGCTACTGATGGGCTGCGCATTAGTCTACGGAAAATATGTTTCCCAGACAACTGATCAAGAACCGTTGCCTTCTGTAGTGTTTGCTACATCTCATCCAATTTCCCCCGACGCACTCTTCTCCAGAGCATAATGCTCCGTGTTTTTTCTCCGAAATATGAAGACGCGCAGTACGCGGGTGCTCTCCTGAAAAAAGAAACCTTTCCCCCCACGATCCTCCAACTATCCTTCTGCCCCGAATTCTAGGCAAAGTTTAGTGTGAAGGAAATATTTGCACGTATGTAACAAAGTGAACCTTGTGCATACGTCTAACTTATTATTGGCTTTCTTTGGAATTCAGCTGTACTCTTGTTTTTTTCAATAAAATCACTCGATTCTTTTGATCTTTGCAACTAGAACATCGGCCTTCTATTTTTTAGTAAATCTCCCGGATAGTTCTATCTGTTTTACTATTCTTGTGGCATATACTCCTTATACAAGTAGGATCTCTTTTGAAGTTCGCCAAACCAGGCCTTTCTGGCCTGCTGATCAACGGATTCTCTGGATGCCGTTGACTATCCTGGTTGGGGACACCGTCACTCCGGCGATTTACTCAGAACGTTTGTCTGGCCTACTCGCTGGTGATTTTTGTGGAAAGGCGTTTCCGATAAAATTTTGGCCAAGTTTGCACTGCAACCATGAATTGCATAAAAACAAACAATTCAGCGTAAATTTTGCGGGGGCGAGATGGCCCAAGTGGTTAGAGCGCGAATTTACTGACCGGTAGGTCCATGGTTCGAACCCGAGCCCTATCTCTCGACTTCCCCTGTCTAGGCTTGGGCAGCCTGGCAGTTCTCCAGAGCAGTGTGCTACTTTTTCAGGTGTACAGTTACTGTCTTCTTTGGAATGGAGCAAATAAAAAATGAACAGCAGTCTATGTAAATTATATATGTACGTAAGTATTGAGTGCAATTAACTAGCAAACCCCGTGAGTCTCCTGCTGTGCACTGATTTAGCATTTGGTAGACTGGTCACTCGTGTCTCTGTTTTTTCTTTGTTTTGACTTCCTTCCGCCTTCTGCATAGGCTGCTGCGGCCACCCTCTCGTCTAGCATTACGGATGTCAGTCAGCATACTTCCATGGTGGATGACGATCTGACGGTAGAGAAGGAATTACTTCAACATGGTTGGGAATCATTGGATCAGCAGTGGCAAGAGCTTGTGGCCAGGCAACAGGAGATTGACATGAAAGAGGAAAATTACACACGCATGTTGGGGACGCTGGGAGTAAGTAGATTCGATTGTTCTATGCTTCTCCTCTTGCCTCCAGTGTCAGGCGGTCTTTTCTACTAACACAGGCTGATGTGTGGTCGTCTCCCTTTGTTTTGTTTTCCCCACCTCGACTGTCACTGTTCTCTGTTCGCCTATCCACCATGGTTAACCCATTATATTTTTAGGTTTAGCTTTGTTATTTTTGTTTAGTGATTCACCACTTAACGATCGATAATTCTGTTCTTACTTGTACACAGCACCAATTCACTCTTTTGGCCGTGCTGGCTGCCAACCAGTTGAAAGAATGGCCCGCACCAGCAACATCATCACTCAAGCCTCTTCCTCCCCCCACGGCGAGGAAACGACCTTTTGTTCGAACGTTTTTTCGTTGGGGTGCGAATTCGAGTGAAGTACCAGCTAGAAGCGGTGGTCAGATGGTTAACGCTCCCATAACAAAAGAACCCAAGGCTTCTGTAGGTTCTCAACGCTCACTTGCCAACTTGGACACCGCGGAATCGACCCAAGTAACACCAAGTACAACACGTTCATCCGACTCACTTGCCCCGTCGTCGTCAGATTCGATGCAGCAGAATCGTTTGGGGTGTAGTCTTGGTGGGATTCCGCATATTTCTCCCCCAGTGAATATGAAGCACATGGTACATGTGGATCATGATTGGATTAGAGGGCATCATCATGGAATCGGGGATTCATCCATCTGCCTGTTTCCATGTGAGTTGGCTATATTGTTCACCAAATCAGATTAAAAGTAAACTCTTTGAGCCGGTATGTTTTTCGGTGCACCGTTATCATGTGTCCGATAGAAGCATAAAACGTCAATGATGGATTTGAACTAAAAGCCTTTCGATCAGAACTAAGCGGAATACCTCTAACCCCCATTCGTTCCCACAACCCGTCCTGGGTTTTCGGACTAGGTTGTGTGAAGCGCTATATTCCTTTATCGAAAATGCGCGACCTATGTGACATGGGCTTGTGGAAGTCAAGTGGGTAAAATGCTTCAACTGTCTGCTGGGTTGCATAAGTTTCTCTTCGTGATAACCTGTTTAATTGTGTGTTGGTTGTGAAACTCGAAGAAGTGCTTGGATTGTCTGTCCGAAACACGAGCTTTATATTGTTCTTCGTGCCCGTTACTTTTCAGTTAATTTTTTCTTCTGAAATTGCCTTTTGTGCGTCTCCAATATCAGCTATCATCGATCTTGTGTGAATAATTACTTGGGAAGGAAATTCATGGTATCCTGACTGTTAGATCGCGTTAGCTTGCTGAACCCATATGGTGTCCATGAGGGGCATGCTTTCAGTTGGAGAGCATTACGGCAATAACTTTCATTTGGCCCTCGATTGTATCCCCCATCCAAATTAATTAGAATGAAAGTTGTTGATTTGTTTAGCGATGCTGACTGAAATCCACTGCATCAGCTAATCAAGGGGTGCCTCTTTTCCCAACCGGTGAAAATCGCATAGGCCGTACATAGCTCTCACGTTCAACTAGTTGGTACCCTGATGCCTTATCGCATGCAGCGCTGGAATCACTGTCTACTCTCCTAAATGAAGAGACTATGTTATACTCAACCGACCCGATAAGTCTGCCGTCCCACCGAAGGCAAAACAAATTCATTCTATGATTTCCAATCGTTAACTTGAACGGGCTGCCTTGTCGAATTGACAACCGATAGCTAGTCACCTTTAGTGTGCTTGTTCGTTACTCCTGTTCCTGAGCCCAATGTGCGGTGAACAGTTAAGGATTTTCCGTCAATAGCACGTTTCCACCTCACTCCGTTGGTTTCTCGTAATTCCGTTTGCTAAATTCTCATTTATTGGGACGAAAAGATGAATAACACTCGGAATGCATTTCATATTTCAACCTAATGCTCCTTGCGCAGCATTTGTAGTTGCCTTCTGGGGTATCCATTACCTTATGAGGAAGTATTCTAAAGTCATTTCTTTCAGAGGTAACCGCCTGCTTTGATGTTGCTTACTTGGGGTGAGGGGCTAATATATTGTTATCCCTGGAGAAGCGAATCAGAAGCTCGTAAGTAGGGGCATTGGAAGGTGTTTCGTACGAACTCATCACACTTATTCAACAGAATCTCTTGTCATCTACCACCTGTGGTCAACCACGGCTTTGATGTTGACACGTGTCACTAATCCAAAAGTGAAGTGAGTGACTCAGTTTGCGAATCGTATTTTGGGCTGCATGCCACATCCCAGTCTGAGTATCCTCGTCTACATGAAGGAAATTGCGTTCCGTCACACTCGTATCTCTTACTTTTGGACCGATGAGCTTTCTCCACAGTTTTTGCAGGAGACAACACACCCTACGGAATACATACTAACGTAGACTACTGTTTGCATGTAAGTAGCTCGGTACCCTTGTCGGTGCCTCGATCGACCAAATGCACCACCCCTCTCATGCAGTCCTCTCTGAGAGTAAGTTCACTATTGAAATAGGCATCGAGGAACCAACTAAAAATGTCTTCTAAGAAATGTCCTTTGGAATGGATGCGGCATTTTTATCCGCCGCATGATGAGCGCCTCGCGTGCATTTAATCCAAAAAGCAGCGTCACCATGTAAACTGTAACGGGACTTGTGGGAAGTACGACTCATGTTAAAAGTATATTTTACATTTTCTCTCGAACCAATGGGTTTACATATTGTGAAGGCTAAGCTGTCTATTGTGAACAGTATCAGGGTGGTTAATCTAGTAATCTAATTTCCCATTCATGCAGCCACCTGAACTTAGACTTCATAGTTAGACGTTATTTGAGTTAGCGCAGCAGTCATTGGAGGTTTAATACGGTTGCGAATAGACTCTTGTGATGTGATTCGCTAAAACAAATGTCCTGCTTAGCAGAATTCCGCAGGATGTTAGTGTTCCAATAGCTGCAACTTATATGCGTGGAAGTTATCGATGAATGCGTGCATTCAAGGAATCTGTCCGAAGACAGCGACGCTTCCATGCCGTGATTCCTCGTAAACGACTATTCCATTTCGCAACTGTCCGTGATAATGATGATGCTGATTCCGTCCTAATTCTCTAAGCCCACGTTTCTGGTTTTGTTCCTCTCAAGTTTGGTCTTGAGACAAGTTGCCCAATATCGTAAACGTTTGTGTTCTCTTTCCATTAGGTGTACTTCAGTCAAACAATTACGAAGCCATCACTCGTGATCGTTTGCAACAGCTCTGTGACCTCCCAGTTGGGTCCAAAAAACACCCCTGTCCAAATGATCTCCACCAAACCACGCCCACGGATCAACCTCACACGCTGACACAACCGTACAGACCACCAAACCGCGACTCCCCTTCGGTCGATGCTCCCACAATCGATCGGCACATGAGCCACCAGTGGTCTGGTGGTTCAGAACGTGCTGGAACACACTCTTTAAAAAACCCCACTTCACGTTCTCAACCTTCTGTAGACCATCTCTTCAGCGTACGCAAACCACTCCCGAAGGCATACCGGGCCGCGCCAAAGACCTTACGCAAAGTTTCACCGACTGTTATCACCGGTACGACCGTTGGTGCCGGTAAGTGATATGTCGGGTATCAGACCCCTGTGTACAGATCGTTCGCTGGATTTGTTTTTCTCTCCCTCTTATCGTTCTGGTGGTACCCAGGCTCCCATTTATTTTATCTGTAGATCCCGGGGATATATTTTCTCGAACTAGCTCTCGATCCTGTGGATACAGCAACTTTTTCACTCCAGTGTCCGGGTCAGAAGTGGACTCACCTGTTGGGGCCACACGTGGTTCTGTTGACTTGTGGAATGCTAAAACTCAACCTCGCGTGATCGACAATCGAAGTTCCTTACATACTCGTCGGGCTGCGACTATTGGTCGATCCGTTGCGCTTCAGGTTGACCATGACCTTCAACCAGCGAGTGGTTCCAACAGATTAGATTCGTCTGATCGACGCCGTTCGGCCTCTGGGTATGTTTCTTTCCCGTTGGTCCACAGAAACTGTGGGCAGTCTTCTCTAACTGTTTTAGCAGGGCAACTTCGTCCCTCCGCCATGGTTTTGTCTTTGATACTACGCGGAGATAAAAAGGCCTTCCATTTTCAAAAATATGTCATTTACGAGCTACAGGTTGCCTCCAAGACAAGTTACTTGAAAGAGAGCGACCCGAACAACGTAGCTTGAAACTTTTTGCACCATAGTCTAGACTAAGGCCCTCGAAGTCGGCATCGAACGTTGACGAGTGAAGGCGCCAATTAATGTCGATGAACTTTAAAGTGGTATTCATAAAAGTGCGACCACCGAGCAAGAAAGTCATTCTGCCCTGGAAATTCACATTGAAAGACGTCTCTACGTAAACAGACATATGTAAGCTGTTAGATAGGCCTATCGAACCTAGTCTTAATCCGATTAGTCTTAGAAGGATGTCCCAATCACTAATGTATAGGTTCGTTCTGATTAGCACTGTCGATAAAAATCCCAACAGCTATGAGTATTGCCTACAGTTTTACCTTTCTTTCGGAAGATACGAGTATCAGAAATAGAATGTGACAGGAGGTCGATGTATGCTATGGTGACTATGTGTGTTTCGTTAAAATTGTGCCAAAGGACTGAATAGATAAGAGCTGTTCGTTCCGGAAATCATCTTCAACTTAACGATAGCATGCGCTTTTTTACTTTCATTTGAAAACCGGTGTCTTGTTCATTAGGATGCATGACAAATATCCTGGTGGCATTCAACAAAACCAATAATTCCACAGACTATTGGTTACTATTTTGTGAACTTTCCAATATATAAATATCCAGTTTTATCTCGGGTAAACTAGCAGACCGGCTTTTTGAGCTGTCATTTGATGCTACCTGTAGCTGCAGTTTGCGATCCTGTGGCTTCAGACTTGCGCTCGCCAAGGAAGAGAGCACTTTCAACAGGTTTACGACATTGTCCAATCATACGGGTTATCGGTTTTTGAGAAGTATTGTTTGCAATCAGATCAGTCAGTTTATCATTTTTAACTCGTACGATAGGCATGTTGGTTCCAGATGCTACAGTCCCTTTCACCGGAATACGGAGAGTGTGGGACATTGGAAGAGATGGAGACGATGGAATGTTCACTTAGTACGAGAATTGAGTAGCTACGCATTGAAGGCGAGCACAGCCAGGCACCAGAGCCACTAACTTCACGATTGAGACATTGGCCATTGGTAAGTTAAGTACTGGGGTCCCCATCCAGGGAGGAGGCAGTTGCCGACCCGACTAAGTTTCCTAGCCACTGTTCCGTGTCTCAACCATCGCCCACAAAAATAAACCAAAATAATCACTTACTAACCTCAAAAGGTCTGATCCACGTTTCAGCCTTTAATGTCCGCACTCTATGTCAGATTGGGCAACATGCTTCCCTTGCTGAAACCTTGCTTTCCCTCTCTATCGATGTATGTTGTGTCTTCGAAACACGCATACAAGAACCCACTTCGGTCGTACTCCTCAGACCGTCTGGGATGAGCCCAGATGTTCCACATTTCACTCTCCGGGCATCCGGTGATCCTGACGCAATGTCTCGTAGTATCTGCGGTGCGGGAGTTGCACTCAGCCCCAAGGCTGAAACCGTCTTACTGGACTGGATCCCAGTAAGCAGTCACCTTTGCGCTATGCGGTCGTCTGGCTCAATTAAAACTAACGCAGGTCGATGCGGCAAACAGTGTTTGTTTGTGGTGTCAGCATAGGCCCCAACGGATAGCAGTTCTGAGAATGAGAAAGACGATTTTTATCAAGATCTGCCACGACTGCTTCGGTCGGCAAGAAAGTCGGGTGTAGTAACCGTCACGAAGACACTGGACTCTACCGTGGTGTGAAGGTTTGCGCACCCCAGCGATCCATTGAGCTATACTGGAGAGTGTCCCGCGACACTCACAGAGTCTCTCATACCAGGTTTTTCAATGGTTAGACGTCTGACGAACACAGTCTCCTGGCCCTCCAGGTTAGGCGTTTGACTCAAAGGCTCTGGTTGAGGACCCTAATCGTCCTCCTGTCTAGGTGTGCGCGCCCTGGCAGTATCCCAGCCCACGTACAACCATGAACTGTACATACACAAATAAACTCATGCCACATCGGCCGTCGCGTGGTGCCATCAGCCGGGTCGCTTTACTTGCTGCATACAGCAGGGCGAATAAGATGATGATGATGATGATGATGATGATGATGGTGATGATGATGATGATAATGATGATGACCTGGCAACAAAGTACGAAAACACTGACCAGTAAATTTAGTCGGGTCGGCAACTGCCTGTTCCCTGGATGGGGACCCAGTACTCAACTCACCAATGGTTAATGACACTGACAGAAATGGCTCAGTCATGAAGTTCGTGGATCTGGTGCATAAAAACCATCGCCTTCGACGCGTAGGCACTCGATTCTCGTACTAAATGAACATTCCATCGTCTCCATCTCTTCCAATGTCCCACACTCTCCGTATTCTGGTGAAAGAAACCGTAGCCGCTTGAACCAATGTGCCTATGGCACACTGTTCACGGCTGATAAAGTGAAAGTTGAATTGAATTGCAGTGGGAGGGTGTAAGGTTTCTTTCTCTCCTCCTAGCCTCTCACTCGAGAGTCTAGACCACGGAACTGTGGTCGTTTCTTTGAGCTAGTGACTCAATAACCTGACCCACTTGGGTGCACGGGGCCGGCGTGGCCAGAGCGCGAAGGGATTAAGGCATTCCCGTCTCCTCGNGCTGCGCACAGCAGATGCCTTCTGATCAGCACCAAACACTGGGTTTAAAAGTATTTTGACCGTATTAAATAACCCGTTGGTGACCACTGTCAATTCTGGAGCCACCGAGTGTGCTTTTTTGTGGCCGACATTTTCTAACCCTTCCTTCCTCGAGGGAAAGGAGCATCGCTGCTCCCATGTATATGGACGTGCTGGTCGCCTGGGGGAAATGCCTTACTGCCTTCGCACTCCTATTGCAGAGGGCCGTACGACTTTACCTCCAGACCACCTGGCATGGTTGAACCTTTAGGAACTGAGTTCCAGCCAGTATACCCCGTAGGATCATTGCAGCACGGAAGGCTGACCACCACAGGATGGCAGCTTTAAATCGGGACCTACTGTTGGCTTCAGAAACAAACCTTCGTGGGGGTTCTGTGTTTCAATTGGCTTACCAGCGGCTAGTGGATTCCACATGCTTGAGAATCTCAACTCCTTTGGCGACAGTCCACAGTCGCCAGGCTTCTGCGCATGGGCTGGTTTACCACTTCGTTCTCTAGGTACATCTCTATGTCTTATTCCGAGTCCACATCCAGTTAGTCGACGACGCATCCAAGCATATTAGGCCTAATTTATCAAGTTGTAACTTGACTGCACTTCTGTGATTCCTACCCATCGTATGGATGGGATTGATCCGACGTTCCTCCGAATCGAGTAACTGTGAGCAATGCGTTTCATGTGTCTTACCATTATTTTCACTAAAAAATGTGATTCTTTGGAGTGGCTGCCGAGCGTCTCATTGTCCATCCCATCAAGCACCATCACACATGGAAGGGACTTTTCTTCAGGTAGATTGTACATCGCAGCTTCGTCGAAGTGTTGGAAAATTCAAACAAACCAACCCTAATTTTATTGTCCAAGTGAAGCCGGTCTACGGCGGAAAGGCGGGCTCCGTCGTATAGCTTCATCCCAGCTTTGTCCAGCTCAGCGAACAACCAACGACTATCCACGCTACCTAATCTACCAACATTTTCCTCTATAGAAAGCTTCATTCTCGTTGAGATTCATCATCAGTACCCATCTCACCAATCTACAAGACGATTCGAGCTCTGGAACACTGGGTTAGCGGTTGATCAGTGTTCCACTAGACCAATAGTAGGTGATCAGTAGTGCAAGCAACTCGCACTTCGCCACTCATCCTTCAGTCACGCAATTCATGCCAATTCATGTTAACTGGTTACTCGAGTGATGACGAGCGAATAACCTGGAAAAAGCAATAAAATTATGATCTTAAAGGACACTACTCATAAGGTCACTGAAAACTCTTCGACAGCCCACGACCGGTTTCGTCCCTCTTGGGGCTCATCAGGTAGTCGCAGTCCCCGGGTTCTACTTGAACCTCATGTTCTACTTCAACCCAAGTCGTATCATAATAAAATATACTGTGATTTCTCGAATATCGTGCCAACTGAAACATGAGGTGATCTGTGTGCAGCACATTTGTATGTATAATATCATAAACTAGATATTTAGTTAAGTTGATTTGCACACAAGTGTATTTCTCAATAAAATTATGATTAAGCTAAATACCACATTCAGTTGTATAATATCATAAACGAGATATTTAGTTAAGTTGATTTGCACACAAGTGTATTTCTCAATAAAATTATGATTAAGCTAACGGCATACCACATTCGGTCAGCAAAGTTTGTTGGAATTCGAATTGAGTGAACGGGCAATTTGAGCACAGATCATAAGAACTGTTACTTCGAATAAGCATTCACAAGATTAGGAAGGTAGTTTTATGAATGAGTGGATCGCCGGGATCCGCATGAAGTATTTTGCGGGGTTATCGCGCATGGTCTGAGAATGCTTTCCCACTACCTGGAGATGTACTGTTATCATCACAGTCATCTGTTTCCGATAAATTTGGTCTGGCTTTTCAAATTCAATCTAAGCCTTCTGCCCTTGACTGACGTAGCTTGGAACGTAAACTTTGAGTTTTAGCCTGTTCAGTCTCCCAAAGGAACTTTAGGTGTTCTAAACGGGATTTTTGACTTGTTCCGACATGCAAAAATCATCCACTCATTTTCAATTTATTTTAGACAACTCAAAGTTGCGGTTGTCTTCAACTTGCCTACTATGAATAACATTGGTGTTGATTGAATGACGAAATTTTAACTTGAGACTCTAGTTGTTATCAATTTTCCATTTCCCAGACCCATTCTTTCGAGTAACTTGGTGAACCAGAGCGCTACGTGTTTCCCTGGGGAGCCCCAATCGTGCCGGTGTATTCATCGAAATGTGCTTACAGCAACTGATGAGTTGGTCCGTATGCTTTCATCGTTGGATCCCCCGACTCTTTCGACGATCACCAATCGCCCCCCTCCCTCGTTCGAACAAGGTTGCCCACCTACAGAAGACGACTCCAAACGCTGTATCAGAAACTCCGTTGAGACCGCGTTATGGTCTGCATTCCGTCTCGCCGTGTCCATATCCTATCTGCCGCATTTGGAAGCGGACTTAGCAGGAATGCAGGACAGCGGCCGAACCCCGGGCGCTTCCTTCGCTACGTCCAATTCAGACAGTGTTGGCACCACCGATTTTAAAAACTTCACCACTGGCTCCATCATAGCCAATGAAGAACACACATCTTCACAAATGCGCCAACGCTTTCATAGGAACCCCCAGAGACAGCCTGTTCGTCCTGGAGGACTATTTCACCCGAGATTCGGTAACAAGTGCGCCGCGTCCAAACTATCTGCTTCCAGTTCGCGACCCCCCTTCGGAACTTCGGCCTTTGATTCTCGGTTGCGAATTCAAAGTGTGGATCGGCTTGGTCAACCCAATGTGTACTTGTGTGTGCGCTGCCGCCAACCAGCAGTTCTCGCCGAGTTGTCCGGTGACTCGAGAATTGACCATCAGGCGGAGTTTGGAGTGAGTCGTTCGTTCGTATGCGCTGTTCACTCTCTGCACCGTATTAGTCACTTCGGTTTTTCGACAATGAACTATACAGTTATATACCTTTTCTTACTTTTTGGTTCACGTAAACCTTTTTGGTCGGATGCTCCAACGTGAGCTTTGCACGTACTGACAATGGCCATCTCATCATCATGGCGTCATTGCACGTTGTTATGTACCCTGTTAAAGCATCAGTAGAGAGTGAAATTGTATTTCATACGTACTTGTACTCTCCTAGGGCACATGAGTCATGGGGAAAACAGATCATTCTGGAAACATCAGCCATGGTGAAGCCGTTACAAAATTTTGTTCCAGCCGGAGAGCACAGTTCGTGACGCTGATCCAGAATATCGTCGTCGTTACTCTGGAGTAAATTTCGGTGCTTTGAGCGTCATTATTTGCTTTCACTAAATCTTAGTCTGCATTGTGGACGCAAATTGTTAAATTTACACTCTTTCTTTCCATCCCGACCAGGATCCTCATTCCCCTTTTCTCGGAATGCTAGCTGGTAGCGGTCGTAGACCGACAGCATCCTCTTCAAGCAGCAACACGTGTCAGGAGTCGTCAGCAGCTGTGGTGCATACTTTTTCAAACTCTCCAACTCCATCACCCACCGGCGCTCTGTTTGCGTATCCCCCTTGTTGGGCATGTGTCCGGCAACCCTTACCGCCACGCGGTATGGCACAGCGCCAGATGGATCAGACATTCACCCCCTCTTGTCGCCTGCATACCCCATCGAACCTGTGTTACTTATGTGCAGTACGTGGTGCTCAGCTGCATACTCCATCCCATTCGAGTTCCGAAGTTGCCTCCAATCTTTCCTCTCCGTCAACCGATGAACATATTTGTTATGACCATCCGCCGACGGACTATTCGAATCATGCTCGTTCTCTTTCCACCTATTCCCACACTGCGACAGCAGTCACCACCAGGCCATTTACTCCAGTTTTATCCCCGACAACTGCGGACAGTTGTCGTCACCATCCGCAACAACAGCAGCTGTATTCTCATCCTGGCCGCCATCACTCGACAACATCTTGCTGGGCGAATGCAGATCTTGACCGGCTTCGACCCCCAATCACAGCACAACGAATCGGAGCGCAACGATCGTTCGACTTGGGTGTATCCAACACTAGAAATGCTACTGTACCATCAACGGGTCAACGACAACCGCCGTTGGATCATGTCAAGGCGGATTCGCACCCGTCACTGTCATTCACTTCGTACAATCCAGTTGCGCACTCTCGGGATGCCTACTTTAAGGTGAGGTTGGCTTGTATGTTTTACCCGTACTTCTCGTCTCGGACACTTGTCCTACAGAACATCACCGTCAGCCCTATTGTACTTCCAAAATGAAAGGTTGTCTCATGCATACAAGTGTGAACTAGAGCCCTGTCTTTCCGTTTTTCGGCGAGTGTTTATCACATGTTCCCAAGTCTGAATAGGTGAGTATCGTTGCTTCTGTTTTGCTCTGAACAACAAAAGTATTTGTCAGGAACAGATGAAGACAGTTCACACAAGATTTATTTGCCTGTAATTTCAACAAAATCCTAAAGCAACCGGGACTTATCAGATGAATGCTTCTGGTGTTCTGTGGTTGGGAACTCCTGGAAGGCATTTCATTGGCCTAGACAACCAGGACAGCTGCTGGATTGGTTCATCTGGTGGAAAACTACACACATGCATCAAGTGTCAATGTGTTCACCTACTCAGGTCGGCTAGCCCAAGTCAGTATGGATGAAATCACGGGTAATACCAAATAGACCTTGTTTTTCAGCTTTACTAACTGTCTTAAAGGATCAGCCTATTCGAATGCGCTCGTTCGTCAGTGTGGGTTGACCCGTGCGACTTGATCCAGACCAACCTGGGGTAGTGTACCCTGGCTGTGTTAGGTGATTAGATAACTTTATTCATGAACAAAGCACGTTCGCAATGCTCCGTTCAGTTGTATTATTAGAAAGATGTAGCACTTTTTGTGGCTTTCTGTACATGTGGCCTTAGTTCTAAAGTGTTCTGTGGTACGATTCGTGTACTTCGCCGATCCTCCTATTAATTTAGGATTCCTTCAGCCTCACCTGTTAGGACTCGATCTGTTGGCAACTCTAGAGGCTTTGCCGGATGAGGTGATATTCCAATATAGACACGCTTCTTTGGGGGACTTGCGTCGCACCAAGAAACTTCCTCGCTTCAACGATTGACTGGATCGACCGACTTATTATCACTCGCTCGTCCGTCCGTTGGAATATGTTTTGAACATCCTAGTTCATAGTCGCTCGTCATGTATGGGATGCTCTCTCTGTCATGTGCTTGCGCAAACAGGTCTGGTGTTTTACACCGCCGTATGCACACTAATCTCTAAGCATCCATCGTGCGCAACCGTAGTGGCTCTCCAATGTCTTCATTTTTACCAAGTCATCGGGTTGGTTGATCAGTTTTGGCTGTCTTCAGGAACATATCAGTCGACTGGAGCAGGGGAACGACTCGGATTGATCGCTCAGCATTATTTCACAAAGGCACGAACAAAGTGCGAATACTTCACAACCTCAATCTCAGAACTAGCTTTGCATGTGAACAACGATGCTTACGGAGGTAAATAAGAGCCGACCCGTTCATAAAATTTCTGATCCATACAGCTCTTTGATGAACTTCGATCCATCGAGAAACGCAGACAGTGAAGTCAACATGTTGCGTAACTGAAGCCATACCTTCGTAGCACTCGATCGTTTGTGCTGACACAAGCAAGTGGCAAACGGATGAAGTTGTGCAGTTGATAAATAATGTGGAAGGGCTGCTATATTTCTAACCGCGGGTTAACATTCTACTGCCCTCGTATCGAAACCCTTATTGATCCCCATCCACCACACTGCTCCGTTCTTTCCCGTTCTAGTCAGCAAGCACGTTTGAGTAAATCAGACAGCTATACGACTTTTTCCTTCATGAAAAACGTTTGGTGATATTCCAGAACGTAGAGCCTGATTATATTCCTAATCCACACTAGCGGCTACTCTTTTGAAGTTAAACAAACGGAACGCAGAAATTTTCGATGATTATGACAACATTAATCCCATTATTCATCCGAGATGGCTGAGCGGAAAGTCCAACCTCTGGACTTCCCCTGTCTAGGCTTGGACAATCTGACAGTATCTCAGCCCTTGTGCTTCCTTCTGGTGGTATGGCAGTTAGGCACCGGAAAGGTGCTACAGCTGAACAGAAGCACTTGTACTCTGTTGCACAGTCTCTCTCTCTCTCTCTCTCTCTCTCTCTCGATATTTCCAAGAAAGCAATCTTGAAAAGACTATCTTTTTGCTTCGTGAATCATTTCTTGGCATGAAGAAACC
>NW_008751798.1:1178512-1187578 GCF_000715545.1 Opisthorchis viverrini
TATATATATATATATATATATATATATACTTCGTCCACAAGCGCTGTGCTTGTGATGCCTATGACAACTGGCGAATTTCACTGGTGGTTTATCGTAAGTCATAGGCAGCAAAATGTTTGATGAATGGTCGTTGGCTTGTTCGCTGAGCTGGGCAATTTGGTTGCAAACGTTTCATCCTTAATCGAGGTGATATCATCAGTGCGTTACTGGGTAGCGTAGTGGTGCGTAGCGGTCGGTTGGTGGTTGTGCGTTGAGTAGTGTTACGTGTATGTTAATATACGTGCTGTTAGTCGGGGATGACCTTTGATCACGATTAGTTGTTCGGTCGGGCGGTTTCATTTGTTGCTCTGTTACCCCGTGTCCTCATTTGCCGATGTCCACGTGGCCTTTGAGCTTAGCATCCCCCGCCGTCGTAATCTGGTCGATGTTGGAGTGATCTTTGTCCTTCCGAGTCCCGACTTGTGACCTTTATTGATTTGACTCCAAGGAGTTCCTTGTTTCTTTGTTCGTGAATCCGATATTCGGTTCTCCTTGAGTGTTCCGGTTGAGATATTGATCTTTTGCACGTAGAGGTGCGTAAATTTGATCCAGTTCGATGCACCGGTTGATCGAATCTACCATGGAGTACCATGCTTCCAGAAATTCTCTTTCATGGTTCGCTTCTCCGTATGCCACAAATTTTGCGTTTTCCAAATTGAATTTGTGGCCTTCTTGGTCTTCGTGTATAGATATCAAAGGTAGGGGGTCATGCCTCCTGACAGCCGTGTTGTTTTACTTCATTCGTATGCATAATTTCCTCCCAGTTTGTCCAACGCAGAATTTTTTGCAGTCACATTGTTCTTCCTGGTTTTGTCTCGGTTGTCCTTCAGTCTAGAGGTTGATTTCCTTAGGGTGGCATTCGGTTTGTGGGCCACGAAGGTTCCTTTTTGAGTCAATAATCTGGTTGCGAATTCTGATATATTCTTGATGTAAGGTAGAACTACCCATCTGATGGCTTGTTCTTGCTGTTGCTGTTGCTGTTGTTGAGATTTCCTCTTCAAGCTTCTCTTGATAGAACTCCTTGGGGATCCATTGTTCTGGAAAACTCTGAATGGATGGTTTTCTTCCTTCCGTAGTTGTGTGGTGCTGCATTGTGTCCCCGCCCTCTTAACCAAGATTTGGACGCAGCTCTTCTTGTGGTTTACTGAATGACTGCTGTTGTAGTTCAGTATTTGATCCGTGTGAGTCTCTTTCCGGTACACGCAGGTTTCCAGAGTCCCATCCACTAAAGCGTCTAAGAATGGTATTCGATTGTTTCTTTCCAGTTCGATTGTAAACTTGATATCTTCAAGCGTGGTGTTGAGCAGTTCATGTGCATTGTATACGGAATCCCGTTTCTTGATGACAAACATGTCGTCCACGCAGCAGCTGATGAATGTATGAAAGTGGTTTCTAAAGAATACAGTAACGATACTCTTTTCTATCGATCTGGTTGAATAAAATTTATCGACGGGTATGAGATGTGGCTCTTTGAGAGCATGGCCTCGTTGTAACGTCACGCTCGCTTCCCTTCACTTTTTGGAAAAACGAATGCTGACTTCGTAATAAGGATAACCCGCGTATATTGGGAACTACGTTCCAGTTCGAATGCACATCTTTGTCTCCTATATGTTGAATGGTTTATTTGTCTTTCCGTCTGTGTCGTTCAGGCAACGCAAGACGGCTATCTGAATCCGACCGTGCCAGCGATGAGTCCGCTATCCACGGGCCATCCCGAAGAGTTTCAATCACCTTGGGATGACACTACCAAGGTTCGGTCACGTTTACACTCCCTCGACCATCGCCTCCGATGGCGACCCACCGACGAAGACGAGGTTGAGAAACATCCGAGTGGTCAAGCTTCCGGTGATTCTGACGACTCGGATGGTTCTTTCAACGGATTCCGCCAAGTTGGCCACAAGGGACACTTACGCCAACAAGATGAGGATGGCTTAACTTTGGTACCGACAGACGGTTTGGACGGTGTTGCGTGCGTCTTAAACGAGAAAGATCATTCGTTACATGTATGTCTACCAGTAGTTTAACCTTTTGATAATAAGTTTCCGATTTTTTGTCTAGTCTACTGTAGCCGGGTGGAACTTAAGGATGAAATTACCATGCTGCAAACTTGTTGATAGATTCTATCAAATTTGGTACGAACTTAATGTTTTCGCATTCTTGGGTAACTTCGTCCCCTACGTATTGCCTGTTTCATTTAGCTATTCGCTCTTAGCAAGTGGTGGGTAGCTAACAGCATACATAATCAATCTGGGAGGAGTTACTCACGATCACTAAAGTATTCTGAATATGCTAGCATTGACCGCACGATTTGTGGATCGTTCATATTTTGTTGTTTTTGTTGTTGTAGGTTAACGGCGACCCGGTTGGAGCCTGCTCTTCAAGGGTTCATGAGCGATCGGTACCGAAGACCTCAGTGTCCCGTCGCCTTTTATATCGTTCTCCGGCTATACGCAGTGCTCGTAAACCAACTTTTCTCTCGCTGGGTCACTATCGGTCTCGACCTGACTGCTTTCGGCTACCCTGGCCACAAAACACATCCAGCAGTCCGGCCGATTCTCCGGAGAGACAGAAAGAAAGCCCTTGCGGTCCTTTTGTATCCGATCACGCAACTCTTTTGTGAATGGATTGTGGATATACCCCGTCTGTTGGAAAGGTGGATCAGTCATGTGCTTTACCGTTCCAATTCAAATTCAAGCTACTGTGATGTTTCCATGGTCTTTTTCCGCAACCTTTTTATCTTTCGTGCATTTAATGGTCAGACTAAACGTTCACTCCCTTTTATTTTTTACACTTCTGCTCTTAATCTCCATCATTTATCGTCTCCTTGGTCCTCAATACACTTTTGCTCCATGATCCCCGTATCTCTTCATTGTCATCCACGAACCTGTCTCTATGAAGTAGTGTCACCTGTCTTTCTTCAAATCTAATCACTTGTGTCGTTTTTTCCTATTACTCTTTAATCTAATGGTTTTCCGATGAGAATATCGACTTTACTCCTCTGACCTCCATTGCCTCCCGGTTCTGCGACACCGTACATCGGTGCTAGTGGCCTGTAGCCCGTATGGTTTCCTGGAATTCACACTTTCTACATATCATCCGTGAAGTCGCGAACAGGCTCGCCGTGCAAAACATGACAAACTCGTGACCAGTACCCATCGTTTCTCAAAACCCTGCATCTGTCTGTACCTGCGCGACAACCCTCACCTCTGCCTCCCCCACTAGATGGTTTGTCTCCTGGCTTCCTACTAATATCATACATACACTTAGCCGACTTCAGCCTTTTTTGCTTTGTTTTCTCAATGGAGGTTTACTTATAGGATCATATTCAAAACTTCACTTCTGTGTGTCAGAAACGTTTGGTTCACGTATCTTCTGTGAGAGTCCTCCGTAGAGTTGATATTTCGCGTTGTACTATGTAAGTGACATTGTTGAACCTGTTTTCCTCAGCAGATACCGTCAGCTTGGATTGCATTTAGTTCTGCGGGCCCAGTACGTGTTATTTCAGGCCCCGTTCGAGCACTACCCTAGTCAATTTGAGTAGGTTCTCTCAACAACAACAACTTCGGAAGTTTCAGAAGAGCTTGGTAAACAATCGGTAGTTTTTATTTAGGCACCGTTTCGCTTTTAACACAAAAGCTTCATCAGGCCAAGCGAACAGGTCGCCTAATCTGCCAGGTTATAAGACAGACGGGGAACCAACCAGTAAGTCCTCCTCAGATTGTCGCACTAGATCAGTGTTGAGTGTCAATTAACGGCTCTTGTCGGCTAGTATGGGTGCCAAAATTTTGAATTGATGGGTTGGAGGACATCACAAACGAGAGATTCAGCTGGGTTCCAGGTGAGTCGAAAAACCAGATTATTTTCCAAATGAGTGTATATCCGCTATTTTCGTGCAATTTGGTTTCAATCAGAACATAGGGTTGACGGAAACCCGGGAACTGCGCCTAGCTGATGAGCCCCAAAAAGGGCGAAACCGGTCGTGGGCTGTCGACGGATTTTCATCAACCTTATGAGTAGTACATTACAAAGATATACATGTATCGCGATATCTCGAATATCGAAACATGAGGCGGTCTGGTGCAGCACATTCAATCACAAACGAGATATTCAGTTGGGTTCCATGTGAGTCTCTCGAAAAACCAAATTAGCTTGCAAATGAGTGTATATTCGAGTTTCAAATTAGTTCTGATCGCTTTTGTTCTTTAATCTTCCACTTCAGGGTGCTTCACTTAATGATTCATCTCGGGTGCGACTGGTAGATTTTCCTTGATCTTCGTGGGCCAACAATTTAGTTGGGGGGAGGGGAGGTGCGTAAGATTAAGTGGAATCCAGATGATGACTACTCTTCCTCTGATAATCGCGCACCAACACATGTTAGCTCGACTGACCCAAGACCGTTCTCCATACGCTTGCCAGTTCCACGCCTTCTCAATCGACCCCAAACTTTTTCCAATTGATTGAAAACATCAGAAGTTGTTGGCTGTAATCAAAATCGCTACTTCCGTGAACCTGACCATTTTCTGAATTGTTCAGCAACTTGTCTGTTGATTTCAGTTTGGACAACCAGCTAGAGAACATTCATGTCGCGCGCTTATTCTCTGCTTTCTTAAGCACTATCCGTTTAGTCTGCACTTAGCATACAATCAAATGGTTCATCGAAAATGCGGAGCTGTGATCCAGTTTTATCGGTCGAACACAGAGCCAGGTGGTGGCTGCAACATGATACATAAAATCAACGCTTGTTGGTTGCCTGTAAAGATCATAGCTCCTTCAACCTGAGGCACTTATCCTTTAGTTACATGCGGTCTTCTAACCGTCATTCTACTGCTTTTCCTTGATCCCCGAGGCTTTCCATACACATGACAACTTTACGCAACATTACCGGTGCCAAAATATAACTGTATCTCGGCACTGGACGGCTGGGTCTGAATTCCGGCTGATTTCGTAGTTGAACTTTAGGTGTCATAGACTTGGTAACTCATAAACCAGTCGTCGAATTCCTGGTGGTTTGGCTGCCGGTAGTAAATATCAACTTACCTGAAAATGTGTTGTAGGTATCCTGATTCCTTGGACGCTTTGGCTGCCACCGTAAACCGATGCAGCTATGTATAGGATTTCCTCAAGTTTTCCTCAGCTAGAATTTCCAAAAGCATCCATGCGACTCAAAGTCCATGTTTACCCATTCGTCCCATAATTCGGGAGATGCTGTGAAGTAATTTGCAAATCAGAACATGATAGCCAAGCAGCTTGATTCAAAACTTGTTACCCCCTTCGCTGACCATCTCATTCAGCTTCCCGTTTACATCCGAGAAAACTAGTGAGCATCGCTCCAGATAATATTTACTGCTAATTGTCAAAGTGTACTCACTGGCGACGGATGTGAAACCGTCGACCTTGTCCGGTGAGCATGGAGGAGGCGTGTATTGACACGCATCTCCGCATCGGACGGAGAATAATAGCCATCCATGTGGTAGCTAAGCACGAGGAAAATGTTGCTGTAGTATTCACGACCGCGGAGAACCATGACAGTAAAACGCGCCATTTAACAACTCAGCAAAGGACTTCGACCCTGTCAGTATCGACATTAAAAGGGCCACTGAACTCGACCATTCTTTACCTCAGAATGGCCGTAGCGTGGAGACAGATCAAGTGTGGCAATTCGATGGTGAAGAGGCACCTTAGAGCGAGGTCTCTCTATGCAGGTAAGCAAGGTTGTCAAGCTCACTGGCACCTTCTGAATTGCCGCCATTCTTTAGTCTGCACCAGGAATTTGAAAGGTTGCACCTCTCTTCATTTGTTCGGCAATTCCTCATCTAGAAGGCAAGGGATACGCTACTTTTTTATCGGCCGGGAAAAAGTGCTCTCGTCTGTTATTTTCTGAATAACAGTCATGTTCAACGGTTCCTATATTGTCCCGGATTTTAAAGATAACTTCAAGTTTTAGCACTGGCAAATATAACTCTAATTCAGAAAGCCCATGTTGGGTGACGCAGAAAGCCCCAAGGTCGAAATCATCGGAAAAGGAGAACAATCTAATATGTTCACCATAACTTTACCTACTTAAAACTGTGAGGAGTTCCTGTCAACTTTACCAACCGGCACTAAATTCTTTGCGCAGGATCCTGGGCAGATGTCCGAATGGGAGAGCCCTCAAGATGGAAAACGCGTCATGGTTTATGTAAGAAACCACGATCCTTTTAGTATTACTTTTAGGGAAATGAGTATTCGTGTAAATGTCACTGTAGAAAACGAATACCTGTCTTCCTTGAAAGACGAAGCAGCAATGTGAATCGAAATACTGCAACCGGATGCATTTAGATTGAAAAGGGTCCGTTTTGTGAACAGAAACTGCAGCTATAAACCCTGTACAAAAGACGTGAAACAAACTGAATGAACAGCCAGTTGTTCTCATGCTGGGCATCTTTTGTTTACGGAATCTTGACTGACAAGATATCTGAGGGACGTATAGTTGCTTCCACTCCAAGTCTCAGGACCATATAACCGTCTCATACAAGCACATACAAGTCACATACAAGCACGTCTCATACAAGCCACAGTCCACTTCCAAATGTTTATTTTAATGAACGGTTTTCATTTTTATCCAATCCAGAAAGTGAATAATTCGCAACCTACGGACCATTCTGTTTTCATTTAGGACCTTTCCTCCCTTTGAACCGCCTTTCACTTTCAGCTGTTTGTTTACTGGTATGTGGCGTTCAACTCCATTTCCATCCCTGTGGCCTTGTTTCCGCTCACTTTCATCTTTGGGTCACGGTCTAGTACTATATAGTAGTTAGTGTTTCTCTCGAACCGACTTTACTTTTGCGGACGCTTTTGGATATCGTTCTTTAGTAGGTGCTATTTACGGGCCTAGAGCAACTGTACTATTCCGGGGGAATAGAATAAATGCGCAAATATTTTCAACTAAAGCCATTACTTCAAGTTCTGTACTTACTACGAAGGCACAGAATTGCACGAGTATAGTACGTGAGGTCTAACAGGACAAAGTACTCTCCGTCAACCTGAACTGCTATCAAACACTGCAATCAGTACAGATCAGGTTAACCTCCCGGGGATTCCGAAGCACCATTGAGGTTCTTTTGGGCATCATTCAGATCGCACTGTGCCTACCTGTCTCTGATGATCGACTTCACTTAACAAGACACTGTTAGAATGAAAAATCTGAAAGAAATTGGGGCCGGCTCACATGTGTATGCAGTAAGTGTTTGATCAAGGAAGGGTATGTGAAGCAAAAAAATTCTTTGAGTTTATTTTAGTACCATGTACTGGGCACATCTCCGGTTAAGAATCCAAGACCGATTCGTAGGTGAAAAGACTACTTTGTAGAACTGAGACGTCGCCTAATGGAACTCAAAAAGTTTTGGAGAACCTCTAATTGACTTCAGGTGGAAAGGTTCTACACTCACCAAAACTTCTTTCCAGCTCCCGGAACTATTAGCCTGATGAGAGAAAATGCCACTCTTTGATATGTTACAAAATTCTCAACCTGTCCACGAAAGCAGGAATATCGCAGAGTGGTGCAAAATATAATACTTCAGTTCTAATGAACCAGTCTTTGAGAGATGAACCAGTAAAGTCGCACCCGTTATCAGTTACAGAAACTGTTGGCAACACTTATCAGCCAAAACCGTTCTTCTAAACAAACAGAGTTTTCTGCTAGTGTGCTTTTTGTTAAAAAAAACTTTAGGCAAACAAAAGAAAATCATATACTAACTCACTTTGGCATTTTTAGGATGGGTCACATCGTTTGTGAAAACTCCGTCCGGCTTCCGTTAAAACAGGTCAGTGGACCCTGTTTGGTGGCTTTCTCTGGGATCTGCTTCGGCACTGGGCTTTACCTGACTTAACCTTTTTTACCCCACAGTGACCAGAGCGTAAATCTTCCAATAAGGCACTGCTTCGTTAAGGCGCAGTACTGCGTTCAGCAAGGTAGGTTGAGAAACACCGTCCGGTATCAGCTCTTCAAGCGGATTAAATGATAAAACTACGTACCGAACGAAGTCAGAACGGCTCAACGGTGAACACACTGGTGCCGACAAAAAATCAGCAGAGGGTGTGGTGTGACGCGTATCAACAAACTTTTCTGAATTGCCGTCTGTAGGCGTGAGTTGTCCAAGAGACATTACTGAGGCTAACGGTACAATAAGAACATTGTCCGCTTTAAAAGAAATGGTGTAACCAGACTCAAATATGCGAAGAGGTGTGATGTTAGTTACCATCTATTACGGCATGATAACTGTTCGTGAACTGACACTTTCTTACCTTTACAAATAGTTTGCATGTATGCCCACTCATAGTAATGCTAATCTCTGTAGTTCAAACGCCCGCATGTATGACGCGGATGAAGTTTGGTACAATGCGTATGACAATTGAGGGTCTCACTGCTACGGTAGGGCAAAACTGTTCGCGTTTTGTCCCAGTAATCCATCTGTCTGAATTTACCGCTGCCTACCGCAAGAAAGAATTCATGAGGCGATAAAAATAATCACGAATGTTAGGTCTGTCGGATGCATTTGCGGTAGAAATTCCTCACAATGTCAGCTGGATGGAATGTAGCGTAATTCAGTGAAGGAAATTGCCGTGACAGAGATTGAAGGACAGCGACGGCTGTAAAGCCCGTAGTTGAATTTGGAGCCTTTGATATGTGTTCGTACTGGCATCCTCAAAGGGTAACCTGAATTTCTCATAGCAAGGTTCCTTATAAAACCCCGTTGGTCATAACCTTATTTATATAAATTTGTTTTTTTTGCTTTAATTATTAGGCTGCGTGATTACCCTCCGCTTTATAGACACACGTTGTGGCGTTTCTTGTCTTTCTTTTGCTTCCGTTATGTCAGTACGTATTTCGTCAATTGCACAACCTTTTTTGTTTGAATACGAAGAGCTACAAAAACACGCACTTGTGCAATTTCACGCAAAACAAACGTGGTCAACTGCTCCGACTCTCTCTCGCGCTTTGCTCGCGCCTACAGCGGTCATTCGGGAGTCTCGTGCGCTGACTCTGGT
>NW_008751798.1:1187666-1192452 GCF_000715545.1 Opisthorchis viverrini
GAGTCTCATGTACTAACCCTGGTATCACAACATTTCAGACTATTTTCGGAATCTATAAGTGAGAACTATTCAGAAGACCGTTGGAAAACCATGATCGGATTACTGTTTATTCACTGGCCTGGACCAACGACGAATTATTGAAAAGAGAACAATTCTTGGTGAGTCTGTTCCATCTGACCTCTTTATTATTGTACACTCAAACTAGCGTTATTATTTTTATTTCTTTGCCACACACTTCTGGTAAAGTAGCTTTTCGGTTAGCCAGACCATCACAATATACTCTTACTCGTTTTAGGTAAAGTCCCGTTCGAAGTGTTTCTTTAACTTGTGATTCATTCACCAACTCTCTTATGTGGCTGCCACCGGCTTGGTGACCATAACCACTTCGTCGGCATGGTAACTCGATTCCCATTGTATGGGTGCAATCCAGACCAACAAAACTCTTATCACCTGTGTCCACCGGTGGATGTCGATTTCACAATACCTTGGCGTGGTCCCAATGCACAAACTTAATAGTCTAAGTGAAAATTAATTTAAGTTTTGTGTAGCCAAAAATAATCCAACACCAGGGCACGCAACTTTCTTCGAGCGTACTTTGAGACTTTCCCAGCGAAACAGAGGAAGAATGCGGTCTTTTTCTCATGAGAATGTTCCCTTGTTGTGCATAAAATGTTAAGACATACAGGTTAACTTCGAGATCTCTAAAACAGAAGTTAGCACCCAAAGGTAAGATTCGGAGGGGCTACAGGAACTGGCGCAGTGCTAGGTGCAATACTCAGTAGAATTGTACATATACGCAGCTATGTGTGGATTCAATCGAAAATAAAAATTCAGGAATAAACACTCAATATTATGTACGTCTGTCACGCAGTCTTGTGTAAATCCATTCACCTTCCGATCGTTCGAATCACAAAGCAAGATCATTCAAGCCATGAAATTCACCGGCCAAAATTAGACAGGCAGAAAGTGAATTCCAGAGCTGACTAGGTGTTTTGATGTCGCTGTATTGTTACTGTGATCGTCATCTATTAGTTACTATGAAGGTGTAATTCCTTTGCACAAAACAAAACAAAAATTGAGGGCACACCAACTGCAATTGCAAGAGCTTCCCGGCTGCCTTCGAAATCACCGGTGGCTCCTAATTCATACGTTTGTGTAAAGGGGGGAACCCGTTCGTCCTCTCGTTTTAGCAGTAAAATACACTCAGAAATTAATGCGATAAATTCGACGAAAAATAGCGTGCTTCTACCAGACACTAAACATTCTCTTACACGGAAAATCAAGTTTCTTGCGATCATAAGTCTCACTTATCGAGGATCTCTCCTCGTCCTTTGCTAATAGAGTGATGACAGAAGCGAACAAAAGCGTGTCCAATGACCTGCCGCGAAACTGTCTGTCGGCCTTAAATCCGTTTATTCTGAAACGCATCCCGTGGTGCTTGGCCTAGTTCCCCAGAAGTATCGCCGCCTCCGAGGTTTGGTCAACAGGTTTTCACCGTTGACCTAACTAGCACACGGCGAAAACATAGTAGGCAGATTTTCAAGCACAGAACGCGCACTTTTTAGACAGCAGTTTTTCTCTCATTTCGGGTGGTTGGGGTGTGGACTAACCTTTCTCCGACGGTTGTTCACGCTGCATCCAGCACCCAGTTCAATACACTTTTAGACGTCCTTTTAGCTGAGTCCTCTCGCTGGCAAGAGTAGTGCCCCATGGTGAGAACTTCAACAGTATTGCTACACCTTTTTTCGTTTGTGCCTTTCAGGTGAATAGAATCCAGTGAACAACAGGAACAAACCCGACCGAGAAATTTTGGGTGAAAGCCTCGATGTTGTGCACCATTCCGCAAATCCGTAAATCCAGTTCATTGCGAAGTTCCTGATGTGACTATTTTCAAATCCGCTCTGCTGGTGGCATGCTGCCAAGGCATGTATGAAAACTCCATCCACACGCCTGCTGTCCTAAAACGTGAGATCGCCGATGGTGATTTTAGCGACGCGTTATTCTCTGCCCATGCACTTTTCGTTCCTGGACGCGTGCTGATCCCGAGAAATTCGGGTTCGACCGGGAAGCGTGTCATATGGACAGTGAACCCCAAACTTTTACTCTACCCGTTGAGCGATGGGAGTGTGAGATTACTAATAAGATGATATGCTCATTCAACGTGTATCAACATGTATGACCAAACAAATGAATCGGTTGTATGGCTGACTGGGTGCTTGGCCGAGGACCACTCAATATCTAATACTTTCGAGAAATCGTCGTGGGATATTGCCTCTTGCGTCTGTCTCAGTGTTGTCTTGTTTAAAGAACCTGCAGATGGATTAATAAGTATTAATGCCCTAGTTGAACATGACGGACCCATCAGCTAGCACAAGATATGCTTTTCCGTTAGCAACCATTTGAAAGCGTTACTTCAAACCCCACTGTGTATGTAAAAGCTTCCTCTCAAGACCGAGGGATCAAAACGATTCAGGAACACCTGTTTCAGAACTTTTGTTTCAAACTTCCTTTGTGGAACTGTCAGATTCCTTGGTTAACTGAGGTATTCAGTGGTTTAGTGTAACCCTAAGCTTGTGGAGACTAACCAGTGCACTCGAATTAACTTACTGTTCAAGCTTAAGCGTATAAAGTTAAGGAAAAGACATCAGACCGTAAAGATTTTAAAGCCCCTTGATCCATCAAAAAACTTGCTTCACTTGGAAAAGGGTTATTGTTACCTTGGAAATTTCTAGGTGCACTGGTTGACTTCCTCACCGTTCATACCACTTCATGCCACGTGCCCGGCTTAGCACTGCCAGGTCCAGCGCCATGCGCATGGGGTACGGTAAGTCGTAGAGTCCGAGCCCCAGATTGTGGCCTAGGCACCACCATATATACCGGTCAGAATACGGAGTCTAACGCAACTACACTGCTGAAAGCCCTCCACCTACATCTTGGAAGTGTTCTATGGTCACTAGGACCAGATACAATTTGTGGATCTCCAGTAATTCCGTTATTGGGAAATGACCTGTTAGTATGAACTCTGTAAAAGTAGAACAAAACTGCTACAGATATCCGCAAGGTAGCCTTATAATGGCTGGCATCATTCTGATTAAAAACTCAGGCCATAAAGCTGGACTTCTCGTGCGTGCTCGCACAAATCAGCTAGAGGATAACCATTTAAACTGGCGCCACCTACAAGTCGGTCCTACTGCCACTGGAACAATCTTGGAATTCAAATATCTAACGCGTACACACAACAGCTTCTCAAACAACACCTTGGTACACGGCTCAGTAGTCACAATATTCCTGGGGCTATTTCGCTAAGGGCGTCCAGGTCAAATATATTAATTTAAGTAAGATACTCTGCGATAGTTTTCCACTTAAGTGTAAGTAGCCTGTGCCAGTAGAGGCAAGCAAACCAACTCTAATGATCCAAGATCAAATGACCGATCTTAGCACCAGATAGCTCTTTCTGGTAAAGTATGACTCAAAAATATGCACCTGCGGGCCCACCTGATGGTGTACGTGCCCCATGTTAATCCGATGCCTATTAATGTTGAACCGGCTGTTCAAAACAATCATTATGCTAACATAAAAGAAACCCCCTAACACACCAGGTGGACTGGATGCTATGCGTTCAGCAAGGAAATCTCCTCACTGTTTTACGCGTTACTTCAGGTTGTGTGGCGGGGTATCATATGTGATGTGGAGTGAGTTGGACTGTGTTTTCTCGTCACAGGCTGGTTAACCGGCAGCAAAAATAACCATGAGGATTCCAGATTTGCGTTTTGAACCCAGTCAGCGAATGGGGTGTGATCTATAGGAAATGCTGTTGGATGTCTATAAAACTAACTAATGGTAGTAACACCAGAAGAGTGAATTTAAATAACAAATGCTATTTCCAAAAAACAAGGGGAGATGGAAATAAGGTGAAGTTATTTTGAGCATAGCAATCAGACATGATTCCCAACTGCCTTGGTTCTGAAAGTCTTTCATAATCATGAATAGAGTGGGCATCCCGGATAGCAGACTAGGAAATTTGGCAAACCAGTGCTTCTCTCACAAGAAGAAGCAGGATAGAGTGTTTCTATTTAATTGCGCGTCTTTGCTTTCACTAAAATAAAATCCCAGTCTTTGACTCTTGGAGCGGTAAACCCGCAAGTCAGTGGCTATCAGAAGAGTTAACTTTCTATCCTTGCAGCTGCGGGAAATTCTTCAACGTGATTGCCGTCATCTATCTTAGATGACCACAACCCGATAAAAGTGCTTGCTTTATTGCGAATCACTTCATTCGTTGCACTCTTCTTACTGCCCGGTCTCACGAATATTCTCAATGCAACCGAGTAACTCACTATACTACTGTCTACCAGCCTGTGGTGAACATGACTGATACTCTATTCATTGCTCTATTCATTATTCTCTTGTTTTAATATTCCATATGCTGTACATATTCGCCAATTCGAATATATACGTGCTGGTTGCCACTCTTCGCTGAATTCTGGATTTCTAGTTTGTCGGGTTGTACCGATATACGTACGAAACTTAATTACCACATTTTGGCGTCGCGATTGGAACAATTCATCATGCCTGCCGAAATGGAACCATTAGATGTTAATTCAACTGCGCGTGACGTAGAGGATTATTTGGAACGATTCGACATATGGTGTCTCACAAAATCCGATATGGATGATAAGAAACTCACTGCATATTTCCTACATTTCGTTGGCAAGGAGGCGTATACTTTGATCAAGAATTTAGTATATCCTGAATCTCCAATCGATATTTCTTACACTGCATTGAAGAA
>NW_008751798.1:1193366-1194432 GCF_000715545.1 Opisthorchis viverrini
TTCTTAAATGTTCTAAGGCCACAGGTGGCATGCAAATTCCCAAGATGAGGCTCGAAGTTACAGGAGAGTCTATATTTCTTAAGAGACGGATTATTCCATTTGGTTTACGCGAGCCTGTTCGTCAAGCATTCAATATAATATGTGCGAAAGGAGTACTGACTCCTCTGGAGTCATCAAATTGGGCAACTCCGATAGTTACCCCACTGAAGGCTGATGACTCCGAGAACAAGCATTAAATTCAATATGTGCGAAAGGAGTACTGACTCCTCTGGAGTCATCAAATTGGGCAACTCCGATAGTTACCCCACTGAAGGCTGATGGTATTACTCCGAGAATTTATGGTGACTACCGGCTTACGCTAAACACGCGGTCGCTACAACGTACATGCACCACGGAAGAGCCGGAAGATGCACTGTATCGTATATCAGGTTCAAGTGGGTTCTCACAAATCGATCTGAAAGATGCTTACCTTCAAATACCACTGGACGAAGCCTCCAGTAACCCTACCGTGATCAACACACCCTTTGGGTTATTCCGATACAATTTCCTTCCCTTTGGTCTGAACGTTTCACCAGCTGTATTTCAGCAAGTTATGAATACTATTGCAAAAGATTTGGAGGGTGTTCAGACGTACCAAGATGGCGTCATTGTGCACGCTGCTGACAAAGCTACCCATGATATGCGCCCGTTGTCTTTACTGAAGCGATTTTCTGAGTTCAGTGTAGCTATTCATCCTGATAAATGCACCTTCGGTGTGCCATCGTTCTCACGCCTTGGCTAAATTGTGGATGGCAGCGGTTTTAAACCTGATACACGACGACTATCCCCTTTAGTAAATGCGCGATTACCGACCAATTTAAAAGAACTGCGTTCAGTTCTAGGACCCTCCAGCATTACTCCAGTTTCATTCCTAATTGCGACAAACATGCAAGTTGTCTGTTTGATGTCATATCTCTAGAGTCTGTAATCCGTTGTCACATTTACCATTCTTCCTGAACTTGAACCACACTTTGTAACTGTCGTTCACATTGTATCATGACGTTTGTTTTAATGTTACGAATACACA
>NW_008751798.1:1194938-1217884 GCF_000715545.1 Opisthorchis viverrini
CACTTCACAGATCGTAACTCTAATCCGATGGTTCAAAATTTTGGGAAATGTGAATCCTGTGGACGAAGTCATTCCAGATATTCATGCCCTCGCAGGCAAGCGAAGTGTTTTACCTGCGGGAAAACGGGACATTCAACTTGTCCAAGAAAAGTCCAAAAGTGTGTCATTCAACTCTGATCCTAGTACTGACTTGAAACCATTAACCGAAGATATATCTACCCTTTCTCTATCTATGTTGCCACAAAACCCGTCACATGTTTTTAAAACTTTGATATCCGCTTCTGACCAAAAACATGATTTCATTGTTGACAATGGTGGTGTTGAGTCCACTATTCTACAGTCAGATCTAACTGCATTCCACCCCAGTGCCGTGATATTGCCTACAGATGTTAATATTCGCGGTATTACTGGACGTTCTGTACCTCTAGTTGGTAGTTGCACGATCCCTGTGAGGTCACCCCAAGGTACCTCTATCGATTGTAAATTTTTGGTTTCAGCGTCGGGACCATCGATTATCGGACTCAAGGTTCTGCGCCCACTGCAAACCGGTATCATCTTACCGACTTCTGTGAGTGAGAATGAAATCAAACAACCAAGTCTTAAATGTCCTAAGGCTACAGGTGGTATGCAAACACCCAGGAGGCGAATTATTCCATTTGGCTTACACGAGTCTGTTTGTGAAGCATTCCAACGAGCTCATGCCGACTACTGTGGTCCTCTTCCTGGCGAATACTATGCTTTAGTCGTTATTGACACATATTAACGTTGGTCTGAAGTTTTGCTAACTACGTCTCTAAGTGCTGAATTCACTCAGCAAGCCTTGAGGAAGTATTCAGATATGAAGGTGTACCGACTGTTTTGGTCACTGACAACGGCACACACTTCACTGCAAAATTCCTCGAGGAATGTTTCAAAGGTCTCGGATGTCGACATCTGTTTACTGCTCCGCGACATCCCCAGTCGAATGGACTTGCTGAGAATTTTGTCCGAACACCAAAGTCTGCCATTATTTCACTCTCTCCCACTACTTTTGTGGAATTGAACCTTGGGTTGATAATTTTCTAATGCAATACAGGAACGCTGTTCATTCCGTTACTGGGAAGAGTCCCGCGCTTCTATTTAAATCTCGTTCGCTGCGTACAAGTCTTGACTGTGCCAAAACGGCTGATGTTACACTTTTCAAGGGTAATGATTTACGACCTGCTACAGGAATTGTACTTTCATCAAATGGCAAACGGATGGTCACAATTCTCTATTTAGATAATCTCGCTTGCCACCGGAGGCACATTGACCAGGGTTTACCACGAACAACTCTAACACTTTGGTGGTATTCTGTGGTTTCTCCGTCGTACTGAGCAAACACGGTTGATCTGCAATCGGATCACTTCAGCCTTCATAAATCTTTCGCTGTGAACCCGAATGGTTTATTTGCTGAGTTTTCTGGTGTTCAAAATGTGCTTTCTGCTAGCCAAATGCAAAACCTTGAGGGCGTCCAATCACCCTACTTCCCAACCTTGCATCGGTACTCAAGCTGCGTCCACTCCGGCACTTCTACATATTTTGTTACGTTGCCGACAACGCGACATTTGAGTGAACACTTCGGATATTGGCAATAATCCGATTACTTCCAGTCACTGTTTCATCAGTGTTCGGTAAACCTCTGTGATTTTTACGGATCAATGTAACTAACTACGTTAATTGTATATTCCCAAATATCGATCGAAGAGAATATCGAATAATATTGTGGGTAACATCTAAAAACTTACCTGCCGAAGGCTTTGCTTATCCCATTAGCCCAAAGGTCTTCATCCTCCAGTTCCATCAACTCCTCCACGTTTCAAGCTATGTCCACAAGTCCCATCACTTTTGCGTGATAACAATTGCACCCATTCTTTTACATTTACCATTACACCCCTAGCCTGGGGATCAGCAACCCACTGGTGTGGCTAAGTCATCCATCTGTTTGCGTTCTTGGATCATAACAAACATGATATCAGTCGATCCGAGCTCATGATCAATAACAGTTCTCGTAATTTTTACAAAATTTTTTGTTTCGGCTGACATCTCCATCAGTCTGGTGTTGCTGCAGCAGGTATTTGGAATTCCATATTTTAGCTGCGGCCTTCTAAGGTATTCTGAATAGTGTGCCTTCAAAAGAAATTTGTTCTCAACCGATCCATGGTGTGTGCAGCCTACAAATCCCGAACAAAAACCATCACCTAGACTTGGTTGGCGAGACTCAGCGCTACAATAATCTCGAGGGATGCACCGGCTGTAGCTTAGCCCCTTAACGTCCAACCAAACCAGGTGTAACCAGACAAAAAGTAGCGAATACCCTAGAACGAAAAGTCCTGCTCCGTAGCGGCTATAAGTAAATTTGTACGATCATCTGCGATGGTGATGTAGAAGCACCGACGTGTTTCCTTCACACAACTAGCAAATCCATATTTATGTGAGCAGCGGGGCTGTCGACCCCCAAATAAGGACGCATGGATAGTATCGGCCTAAAGTGGGGCACATTAGCCGCACAATGCTCTTAGCTGCGAAAACTTTAAGAGTTAAATAAAACTTTTTGCGCCTAAATTTTGCATTTTGTTGCCTATGTGCTCAAACCGGAAGCCGTTTTAATATACGTTTATATATTTGCATCTCACCAAATTTCACTGAAGCAGTCATGCCTTTGGCGGAAAAACCCGGTAGAATAATTTCCTAGCAACGCTATGACCCCGGGATGCCCAAATCGGGCTCAGACGTTTGAACTGGTAATCTGTACTCACTTTCGCGATTGCTTTATTCCACCAGGGACACGTCGTAGTTTTGGAAAATTCCATTCCATTGCGCGAATACTCATCACCGCAGAAAGTCCGCTCACTTCGATTAGTCATGGTGACCGCCGGAACAATGAGCACCAGGCTTGAATCGTTCCCACCAAAAGATCGTCGCCTGCGAAGAGATCTGCTACGTATGCCTTGTTTGAACTAAGTGTGACTGGCTAGTTTTCTACGGATGACCCAACCAACGGTGACCGCGCCATATTAATGCGGTTTTTCATTTCGGGCAGCTGGTGCGTAGCACTGCCCCTAGCGCCCAGGTTCGATGACCTTTTCTATGGGTCTTCCCGGTTGAGAGCTTGAAGCCTAGTGTTTAGAACTCAAAATATTGTGCCACACATTTGCTTCTCTTGTACTCCTTAGATGAACAGAATCAAGTGACTGGCAAGAATAAGCCGACCCGCCAAGCCCAAACGAAAAACTCGGTCCCGTGTACATGAGGCCTCTGATTATATGCTCAACCAAATTATTTTCGCCGAAGCTATAGCTTTTTCGAAGTTGTGACTTTAATGCGAAGTTATTCAATCCATTTGCACCTTCCGGTGACATGTTGCTCGTAGCGTTTTGTTTAAGTGAGCAAACTTTCAAGGTCATGAACCATCACCGGTTCACGCGATATATAACCCGAAATCGCACTTCAGCGTGTTTTGGCGTTCTTCGGTGTTCGTTCAGATTAAAAAACTCTAAGGAATATCTGATGCGAATTCCACCCTGGAAGATCGGTCACTGGCGTTTGTTTGCCTTACAATCCTCAGATTTAACAAATGCGATTCTAATCGCAAAATCTATTTTGTTCGGCGAACCTGATCATTACACATTTTTCACTTGGATCTCAAATTCCGTTAGGTACAACATTGTTAGACGGCAGCATAAAGCGTACGGTGGCGACGCAAGGGCGATCTCTCTTGATGATCATTTTCCTAGATATACATAACTGGCCTGCAGATAAGGCAGCGGCACGAGATAGCTGCAGGTATCATTCCCATTATGAATATAACGCTCTATAAGTGGTTGCCGCTATAAAGCTACCGCCATGATAACGGTAGCCGTTGTCGCTCACCTCAACTACTTATCGTAACTTCCGTGTCTGTGCTTATGTGCGACGCTGATTATGAGACCTCACCTATGCACGGTGCCATGATTCAATGTCGAAAGACGGTCTTTCGTACCCATAACCACACGCGATGTTGTTTATTTTTGCTACCTGTAGTAAGCACCGGGCCAGTATCCACGCGGACCGTAAAAATGAGGCCTCAGTTATGCGTGATAAACTAATCCGGTGGCCTATCATACTCATCGTTGTTCTTGATGTCTCCTTACCTGGCTACTTATCGAACCTGCTAGTTCCATGCCCATGTGCGCCGGTGATTAGCCGGCACAGCGTCGCGATGACGGTACCGCGACTGCCATATCTAGTCTGTTGGCCCGCCCGTAGTTCACTATATGTTCACTAGTTTCCAGACGAGCGTGTTAACCAGAGGACCATTTCAGACCGTTTAATTTGTGCAAAAACTTGAAAGTAGTGGCCACCATACTGTGCCATCTTCTTGCTCTGTCCACAAACCTAATAGTTTGTCCCACGGCACTATTGATGGCTTGGTATACCGGTGAATATCAAGCCCTGCCTTGGGCTACATAAAGCGTATGCTGACCATCATAAAAAAACGTGACGTGACGGAATCTTTGGCTTCGGCGGGACGCTTGCCGCAACCGCAGAAAAATTTTTCATATCCAGGCTGCGGATGACCGTTTCTATTTGAGTTTGCGCGAACGTAACGGGCGTGATTATTGAACAAGTTGTTTTGAGGTTATTTCCAAATATAATACATCGGAAAACACGAAAAAACACCAGCTTTTCCACAAAACTTTCCGCCGTTATCATTGAGACGATAAGCGAAGTCACCGGCGGCCATTGAGATACGGATTCCACGCCCACAGTGGACCCCATTTTCTTCTTAACAACTTCTAATAAAAATGCGGCCGCGTGAGATCTTAGGCGCCCGAATAATTGCCGCCGAATGCTAAAAATTTCTGAACTACTATTTCGGAAAATTTTCGGATGTGCTCGTAAGACGCGGTATCTGGTCTTTTGACCGTAAATTCCAACCTTAATCAACTGTGACAATACTTTGGTTAGGCGCTCAAGGTTGTAGTCCCATGGTGCACCATGAAAAATGAGCCTTTTTATTCGGCCGATAAAGTATATCGCTTTCCCCACAGACTCCCATGGCTGCTGAGTGGATCCTGAACATACATCACGCACGCCGCCAACTGCTGCTGTGGCTTCCCTCAGATGGTTTCTCTAGTTCGTGTATTTCCATGCTTTGCTTCCGCCATCCATACACAGAATACTGGTTGTAATATACCTGCTACCCACCGCACATTGTCGCAAGCCTGTCAGTGGTGCAGTGCTTTGATAGACTTCTATCACATTGTAACCGACCACCGGAAACTTTGTAGCACTGTGTTATTTCCCGCTAACGAAGACAAAGCCTTCATGTTGGTCCTTGGCTTCCAGGTCCACCCACAATGGTGTACCAAAACGTGTAAGACCTTGAAGCAGTCCTTTACAGAGCCAATGCGTTCATAAGTTTATTACAGAATACTGCACGATGTCACCCTAGAATAATTTAACTAGGAGAGATGCGCTGATAGATGAATACTCAGTCTTGAATGACTAAGACTGACGAGTCAACGCCTACTTTCGTTTGCTCCGCACCCGGTTCAAGACAAAACCGGCCGGTCAGCGTGGTGCTCGGTTATTCAAAGCAACTGACTCCCGAACACACTAGATGTTTCGAACAGTGACGTTGGTATGTCAACTTCGGAAGCAGTTCTCGTATCAGCCAGTAAGCCGCTACACTTCCCGAAAGATCGCTTAACCAAGGCAAGCACGATTGCAATCGGTAAAACGGAGCCCTGTGTTTGCCGCTAAGTTTTCCATAAAATGCACTAAGCTGCCGGATTACCTACCGGCAAATCTATTGTTGGCTCAAAAAGTGGAATTCTGGTGTGCACCTACAACCGTCCAGAGCGATGGAGCCCTGCTTCTGTCATGTGAATTCAAGATAATGTACCAGTTTATCACCAGCTCAGGTAGGCCAAGGCAGTGTCGCACCATCCCGAATGAAACTAACTAGAGTAAGAGAACGCCGAAGACACAGCAGCTGCTTCGATGACATAGGTAAAGCGCCAAGTGTTGGAAGATACTCGTGCCCCCCCCAACTGGCTGTTGAAATAATAATAATAATAGAGAACATGCCAATAGGGGCATTATTGGGTTGTTGCAACCTGAACTTGGCGGGAAAGACACAACGGGGATGAAAGTACGACCGACAAGACACGCTTATTGCGTGAAAAGTCACCGTAATTGTGCGGACCAAACAACTAGAACACTGGGGAATGATGTACGACTGGTTCAGTAATGAACCCTGTTGAATCCAACTAAAACCGAAAGATCGTTGCTGGCTACCGTGGTGTGAAAGTTTGGGTATCTCTACATGTAGATGGCCGTCCGTGCAACACCTGCAATCTCTCATGCAAGGTTGATTTGTGGTTAGAGTAATGAATGAACACAGTTTCCTAGTCGTCCAGGTTGGTCTCTGAAACATGCGTGCTGATGTGTTCATTAAAAATAGTAATATACTTGCATTTTAGGGCAAACACGGCCGCATTGGTGTCAGGCTTTTGGTTGAAAACCCTAATTGTCATCCTGTTTGGATTTAGGGGCTCGGCAGGGTCCCAGCCCAAGTAGAACCATGAAATACATAGGTACAACTAACTCCTCTGTTATATACTTAGACGGTCGCCATCAGTGGCCATGCGCGACTGGAGAACTAACAAACGGTCACCCACTGAGACGCAAGCTCAACAACTCCTAGCGCAGGCAGAACGTAGGGTCTCCGTAGCACCGCATTTTACTGCTCGCCGAATGGCGAAGGGGGGCGGCAGCATCGTCGGATGCATATTTGTTGACAGACCTTGGGGAACGATAACACCTCTAGTGCACGAAATGTGTAACTACCCAATAGGAAAGTGGGCGGTAGATTTGAAATAATGTCAAAAATGGCGGATGAGGCGCGCAATACAAAACTTAAACTTTTTTGAATGAAATCTGGCAATTACCCGACAGGAAAACGGTTTTTAGCGATACTCATAACCCCAACGATCATGTATCATCGGCCATTACGTGCTGCCATCAGTCGGATTGCCGTGCTTGCCCCATACAACAGGGCAGGGATTCACGGATTGATAGGCAGGACCGATACTTTCGCCGAAAATTCCGGGTCGGGTTTGTTCAGTGAGTTTGTTCATCTGAACTGAACAATGTGTAGAACCGTCCTTTAGGTTCCCAGCGCGAGGATTAAGTAAATTGGAATCCAGAGATCCTTTTTACTGGGCACTAGATGCAGCATGAACAATCTTCGGAGGACGATGAGTTTACGCACCGAATACTGGAAACGATAAAAACTGTTGCCCAATAAAGGTGAGCGCTCTGATCTTCAGAATCTTACCATGTTCCCACTGAGTGTTATTTAGGTCAACGGTGAAAAAGCTGCTAGTCCAACCTTGCTCAAAAAGGGCGTATATAAGTATTAGGTCCCAACGGAGGCGAAAATACTCCGTATAAAAAGTCAAACACCAGGAAAAACGTTCCATAGACCACGGATTTAGGGCAGACGACCACTTTTTTGGTGGCTCGCTGAATACATGCAATGTGCTTTATGTCCTTCTTGTGTCCCTATGAGGCAAACTATCGTATTCAAGAAGCAGTCTGATATAGGCCTCACAGAAAAATTCATGAAAGTTTACGCGAGTAATACGGCAGAACGTGCACCAAATCGTCCGTCGAACGCCGAATGCCTTTTGGGATCATTTTCCATGGTGCAGTGAGAGGTACATGTTTGAAGGGAACAAGACAACTACTCATTTTGGTATCTATCGTCGTAATATCACCAGATCTATTCTCACAATGCTTCAAGAAGGCGTTTGTTGAGTCTTCCACGAATGAAATATGGAAGTACCTTTCGTCCTTCAAAGGAAGGTGACGACAATTGCTTTGCAGCGTCTACACACAGTTGAAAGGTTCTGGCATTCAGACACATGAACTTCAAGTCGTTTGCAAAAAGTGGACTTGTACCCAAAGGGACATCCGGAATGTCGTTGACGTAGGTCAGAAAGAGCAATGGTCCCAAGACAGAGCCCTGATAAACTCCAATGGGGACCAGCGCTGAAGACCACCTCCAGCCTACTTTCACACACAATGTTCTGTCTGATAAGAACGCCTTAATTCAGAAAATAATTTCCATTCGAACCCCAAGAGACGCGGGATTACGCAGCGACGGGACGTGTTGCACTTGATTAAATGCTTTTGAAAAGTCGAGAAGCATGGCATCCGATATGCGTCTCTCGTTCTTAGCTTGGGTTGAGCCGTCCGTTCATACTAGCATGTTCGTGACACAAGAACGGTCTGAGAGGATTTGTTTGATTTGGGGATATCGGGCAGTCGTTGGACAGATGATTTAAAATTGTCCACTTCAGAATGCGATCGATCACCTTGAATGGTACGAGCAGACCTGTGGGTGTAGAGTGATATTCGGTCACCGGTTTGTAGATTTACCATCGATTCCTTCTTAACAGAGGGAAGATTGGCTTGGTCGAGCGAATGATGAAACGCTGTGTAGAAATGCTTTGACGACGTGAGCGATTTTTTGCTTCAGGGCCCTTGAACTTCGTCCGGCTCCAACGCGCTGAAGGGTTTGTTTGGTCCAAGAGTTGTCAGATGTCCTTAATAATGGCAATGTTGTTTGGAGGCAGTTCGTGGTTGTGTCTTGACAGGTTTGAGTGTGACGAAGTCTCTGGGACAGAATGCAGGCCCACGTAGAGTTCTCTGTGGATACCGCTGTTAGGTCACTTGTGGGTTCATCTTTTCTGTCCCTCAAATAGAAGGTGGTTGGTTTATTTTTCGGCGATATTTCGTACTTTCATAGCACCTTTTCATTTTCCGGGCAAGGTACTGTATCTTGGCTCGTTTTCCGATGTTCCATGAGCGGAATCGTGATTTACAGAGGTTTCGCAATTTACGAAAAGCCATCTGGGCCTCTGTATCTTTTAGAGAAATAGCAGGTGCTTCTTCTCTGGAAGATACCGAATCTTCTTAGGTAGCTTTTTGTCCTTCTTGTTATAAGGTTCAGGTGGACGGGTCTGGCGCACCTGAAACTAATTAAACTGGCCGACTGGGTTCGGCACGTACGGACAATGGTGTGCAATTACGTAAGCTGTATGCTGACCGCGGGCCGTTTCAATGGAGCACTATATTCCAAAGTAGCCAATTTGTTGTCGCCTCTAAAAGCTTGCCAGCAACGAAGACAAGAATGAAAGTGGAAGGAGGAGGAACCCAGTGCTAGCTTACTACAATCGCCCCAAGGTGCCTATATCTCCAAACGCTCATTCCGGCAATATGGATAAAAACTGACAGCAAGAGCCCCACTGACACCGGTTGGCAGTCGTACCTTGCGCCGTGTTCAACCAGGCGCAGCAGGGGACTGATATCACCGACAGTACACAAACATTTCGCAGGCTCCTTCATATTCCTCCGCCAGATCAAGGGTTGTCCATTTATCTGCTCCTGTCACTCTAAGGTTGACATGGAAAACAGCATTCTCTTCGTCAAATGATGGTTCGGCATACGCAACACACGTCTCAACCAACGCTTTTTTGGTGCTGGACACATTCTTCAATGGCCGCAGGCTACGGCACACCCAAATTGAGTTCGCCCAGACTACAGGATATTCGAAAATGCCATTTTAATGCATCTTCACGTGACATGTTGCACACAGCATTTTGTTTTAGTCAGCGAAATGTCAAGGTCATAGATCATCGCCGATTCGCATTTTTTGCGGTTTACGTGACATGAAACACGAAATCGCACTTTAGCATATTTTGACGTTCCTCGGCGTTACCGAAGAATAAAATAACATCTTAAGAGTACTTAATGCAAATGCCACCCTATAGGATAAGTCGTAGGCGTTTGTTTACTTTAGACACCTTAGATTTAACCAATGGGATATTTTTGTTCGGCGAACCTGCTCACAACACATTTTCTCATGGATCTCATATTCCATTAAGCGCAATAAAGTTAGATTACAGTACAAACTGACAGTGGCATTGCGCGGGATATTTGTGGATGACCCCCTTTCCTAGATATGCATAACTAGCTTGTAGATAATACAGTTTTACAAGATAGCTGTGGGCGTCTTTCTTATTATAACTATGACGTTCTACGATGACGGTAGCCGTTGACACTCACCTCGACTACCTATTGTAACTGCTGGATCCGTGTCTATGTGCGACGCTAATTACGGTTCCCCAGGTATGCACGACAGCCCAATCCAATGAGCGACGACGGCCCATTGTACTCTTGTCTTTTTCACTCATCTCAAATACCTGTTGTAACTGCTAGGCCCGCTAGTATGTGCACTGTTGATAATGAGACTGCACCTATGCACAGTAACATAATCCGATGGTCAATGACGGTCTTTTATACCCTTAACTATACGCGATCCCGCTTGTCTTCGCTAGCCACAGTAAACATCAGTGCAGTATATATGCCGACCGGTGAAAATAAGGCCTCAGCTATGCGTGATAGCCACATCTGACAGCCTGTTATACTCACAACTGTGCTCGAAGTCATCTAACTTGGCTAGTGATTGTACCTTTTGAGTCAGTGTTCTTGTGCATGCATGCCTAAGCTAATGGTGAACGATGGGCCTAATGCTCAAAACTGTACGCGATATTGCCTACCTTGACTACTTATTGAATTTGTCAGGCCGGTGCCTATATACGACGCTGTTTAGTAGGCCTCAGCTATGCGAAGTTTCCTGATTTAACTGCCAACGATGGCCCGTCATGCCCATAAATGTGCGCGCTCTCGCTTGTCTGCTACTTATATCACCATGGAGAGCATGAATTCAGTGTTAAACACCAATCTTCACTGCCCTACCTGCCTGCTACCGGTAGTAAACACCAAGTCAGTATCTATGCCGTATTTTCCATGGTATTTTCCATGATTCACGTCCGTTTCCTCTTCACATGTTTGACCGATTTTCCCATCAGTTTGCCTTACGCTGCCGAACCTACAAGCTTATCAGTTTGAAACGCAAGGCTTCCTTTTATGGTAATTTTTAATGCCAGATGAAAGGCACTGCAGTCATCGGTGGATTATGTCGTTAGTTACACTGCTTACGGCAAAACCCTGACCACGTCTGTCGTGTCGCGCGGTAAGTGATAAATTTGGCTTGTCTGGAACCCTTGACGATGTTCCCCAATCTCGTTACGGGTTTTCAGAAGCTCATCACTGGTGGTCAGGTGTTTGTCAAAGGCAGAGCTTTCGGCGATAGAAATGTGAAATGTGACCTGTATCAGCCCCATAACTTCCGGAGATCAGAGGACAGAGCCGTTGAGCCGGGGTAGGAAAATCAGAAGCTACGGACATAAAAGCAGCGTTTCTTAGGTGAACCGCAAGTCCGCTTATCTTCGCAGAAGGTGTTATATCTGCTGATTCACCAATCTGTTGTATCTGCCCTGCTTAGCATCGGGAAAAGGACTCACAGAATAAAACACAACAGCTTAATTCCGAACAAGTGATTGGGGGAGCGTGAGTACCTGCGAAAATGTGTGAAAATGCAACGGTCTTAAACTATTTATTGGAGAGACACTGTCTGGACTTGGCCCAATGTTGACTCAGGCTGTCTGGGTTTGACACAAGGCTGCTGCATATTGAGGGGGCATTGTCTGTCTTGTCAGCATCTAGCGGAGCTTAAGGTCTCAGTAGATTTCGGGCATTCAGTGGCTGCTTTCAGGAACCTGACCTTCCTGATAAAGGAGAACTACCACCCGGAAAGGTCAATACTGTACCACACTGGAATTTGCCCTCAAGTCGAAGTAAAGTGAATCACAGAGCTGAAATACCTGTTCGTCCAGCCATCTTTGAGGAAGACTGCTATCAACGGAGAATCCTGGAGACTATGACTGGTATACCCGAACAACGGTGCCCAGCTACGGCATACAAGTAAAGACGCCCTAAGTGTTCCCGAAGGAAGACGCTTTTACCCTAGACTAGGTTAGTTCTGTGGCACAAGTGAACCGTTTCATCCTGAAAACACAGAATCCATAAACAGCCTAGCTCGAATTCCGCTCTTTCGGGGGCCAAACACCCATCCAATCAGCTGTGGTTATTAGGCTAACTTTCTCTCAGACTTCGAAATCGTCAGAACTTGTGAAAGACCTCGTTTGTTCACATTTTTTGGAGCTTTATGACACGCAGTGGCCATTCTGCAGAAGAGCTGAGCCAGATATTGTAACCACTTCCGTTTACTTGGCACAGTTGTACTCTGTGTGCCTTTCCTTCGAATACGTTCCGCTGTTCAAAAGAGCGCTCAAAATAGCGTCAGTTCAATAACTTACTTCATCTGTTATTGCCACTTGCCACATTTTAGGAGTCAGAACCTAGCCAAGAATTCCTGTGTCAACAAATATGCTACAATATGAAAGCTACAGGCGACAGTAGGGTCACCATTGTCTAAGGAATGATAATAGTTTGGTTGGTTGTTTTGAGTGCCAAAAGTCTTGTGGATTCAACGCATCATTGTTCTGAATGCGCTGGCGGCCATGTATTGAAGAGTGGAGCGCTGTTGTTTTCCCATCTGCCATGTCGGAGTCAGCGTAGCACTGTGTCACAAGCAGAGCACCCAGAAAAGAGGCGGCTATCTCGTCCCAGTATGAATTCTCATTCGACGGCGGAGCATTTAGGAGACTCCAGAAGACTGTTCTGGTGAGTTAACCTAACATCCGGATCTGCCAGTCTCAATCGCCAGGCGATTTGTCTGTTCCTTACGCGACACTGGAAAAGGAACCTAGGGGTGACAACCGACGAGTGCGTGGTCGGAATCCACAAATTTGTGCAGTCAGCTCTTCAGCTGCACCATTGGTAACTGATGACAATGTAATCGGTTGCCGGCATGCCGGAGGAAAACACCGTGTGGCCACAACTCATCAGCTATTTCTGGAGTTAACTTTGCACTAAAACAAACTGCGGTCAGCATACAGCGAACGCAATCGTTTGGGATTGTCGGTACGTACCGGGCCCAATCCATGTCGACCCCCTAACTGAGTCACAGATGCTCTAAGCATGCTCACTTGCGCGTTCATATCTTCGGCAACCAACACGACATCTGGGAATTTAGCATGCCGCAACAAGGAATTGAGGGTGTCGAATAACCCGTCTTTGACGGTGTCGGTTAATCAGCAGCTTGAAGAATTAGAGGATGGTAGTGGACCTAAAACGCTGAGGAGATGGAGAAGGTTTCTGATGCTGGCAATAGCCGGACTCTATTTCAGCAGAACCGGTTCACCGGTCAAATCGGGTCGGGTGTCAGTGTAACAATACGCAAAGCAGATGGAAGGGCTATCCACTTCCTTAACCGTCGTCTATAGCAAGGGACTGAGCACATTTAAAATCAGCTCGCTTTGCCCCCCTGAACACGTTGAAGTGTGGCACCATTTCGGTGCCGTGCTACCGGAAGGTGGCACGAGAGCTGGTATATCGACAGGCTGCGTGGTCCTGGACAACAGACTTCCAGATGCAGAGGATGCATTCTAACCACAGACCCTCCAGCCATGAAATCCAGGCTCTAATCACTGAGTTATAGCACCCCCTCCTTCAACATAACCCATCTCTCAAAACACAACACCAGCAGGGTTGAATGAATTATCAACCCAAGCCAGCCGTCGACAACAAAAAGCCAGCTTGACGTGTTAATGGTCAAGCGAGGCAAGATACCTCGCGCGGATATTTTGTGCATGGCACTCCTCATGTTGCGACTTTCAAAACGGCAGAGCAAATCTGTGCTGTCCTTGGCTTCCTGCTCCGCTCGCTATGGTATACCCGAAGGCACAGTAGCTCTACACAGCCATTTATGGAAACAAATAAAACAATTGCAACCGCATTTGTGGGGCAATGACAGAATGTACCACAAGATCATGCTGGAATCTCTGGGAGGGAGCGAGAAGCGTCGAGCCAAAGATGCCCGTTCCAGAGTGACCGGCATTCTGACCAATCAGGGCAGGCCTACGTTTGGTCCTTATCCTGCACGTGAGACATCCCTCTGATTGATATGATGTTCGGTTATTAGGGACCACTAGTATCCGGACACGTACCCCTTAAGAAGGCTGTTCAAACGACTGCTGCTTTGAACTCCAATGTAACGGCTCATGGAGATGACTTCACATGTTTGTCCATTCCTGTGGCTGCGAGCATGACGATACGGGATCTGGTACCCTCCAATTTGGGGGTGAGCCAAGTTCGCCCGGTTTCCCATGCGACATGGTCCCCCTAAGGAGCGACGGCCTGTTGTCTGAATTTGGCTCCCATGACGTGGCCGTGCTTCTGATCTTATATGTGACTCACGTTTGACATTTCGACCCAATGTCCACCGTGAAGAGCATTCCCCATATCCTCAAATCAGTATCTGACTGTTGTGGCGCCCGTTCTGCCCGCCCATTTCCTTCGCATTCCTGACAGCAGCAAAACGATCCGCATAAATCTGCGACTGTAAACTGAGCGGTTCTGACCGCGGGCTAAACGTTTCAGGCTGCTAGCAGGGCTCACAAAATTGGGCTGAAGTGGGAGGGCTCCGAGTGCCGGACGCCAAGCTGAATAGCCACTGCTTCGCGTATGCTCCTTCTGGCCTCTGTTTTGACTGTAACTGTGGTGGCTATGAAATCGTCGGGACCTGGTGTTCTCGTAAATGTATCGGAACCATATGCAGTTGATTCGCTACAAACGGCATTCAGGGTTTGGATTTGAAGCTTATTCATCCTATAGGGGCCCAAGAGGTCAAGACCTGTATATTTCGTGAGGTAGCAAGTATCATTGAGATGGGTCCCCCTGAACGTTACGGAAAAGCCCAGTTTCCCTGCCACTGTGAGATATTCATCAGATGCATTAAGAACAGCAAACTTTGTATGTTCAACTGGTGGCATTCCTATTACGTCCCAAGTTTGTTTAGAAGTCAGGGTGAGTTCAGAACCTGTACCAATTTGGAGGGTAACCGGTGTGCTCGATCCAGATTGACTGGCATTCTGACCAATCAGGGCATACCTGCGTTTGGTCCGTAGCCTGCACGTGAGCGATCAGTCCAAGTGGTGATGTTCGGCTTCTAGGGACAGCTGGAATCTGGACACTTCAAAGGTGTTAAGGTCTTGCTCAATAGTCTGACGACTACGCTGCAAAATAATTGGATCGGCAGCAGACTTCCAGTGAAAGAGGGATAAGTGACGTTTTATTTGTCTAACTTTAAACGTGGATAAGCTGAAATGTACAAAGATTCACTACGAGTATACAGGGTATTCATAATAATAGGCAGACAAATCATGACACACATGTACATCATGGTGTCCGCAGACATCGAGTGTTCGGACGATATTACCCCTTGGTTCGAATTCTTAAAGAAGGTGCAAACCATTTTAAATAACTCTACTGTACTGTTTGGCGTGCGCTTCACACCTACAAAACTTTCAGTGTTGCTACAATACTGGGTTGGATCAAACATAAACTTCATACTTGAAGGCCAGCCAATCGATGTTTACCGGGGCAGTTTATAAGTTATGATGGACTGGATGGAGATGAAATAACTTGTGTAAGGAAAAATACGACAGTATTGTCTAACCTCCGACACGTATAGCGCCGGTGTCCATTAGGGGTAGCGTTTGCACAGCAGCAGTGCGACCCATATTTCTTTGTGGATCAGAGACGTGGTCTCCACGCACAGATGATGTATGAAAGCTGCCGCTGTCTTATTAACATTGTCTGAGTGTGGTGCGGACATCGGATTCGAAAGGCACCCTTTCGGTGCCTAACTGCCATGACACTCGAAGATGGAAGGAGGGCTGGGATAATTCCAGGTTGCCCAAGCCTATACAGGGGAAGTCGAGACTCAGAGGTCGGGTTTGAACCACGGACCTTCCATTCAGTAAATTCGCACTCTAACCATGGGCCATCTCGTTCGGAACATCATCATCATCATCATCGACAGCATGACATCAGTGTTCAACACCGATGCTTCACTGCCGTACAACCATGACTTATTTGAAAGCCTTATTGTAAAGAAAAGAATAAAGGTGGACGGGGAAGTTCGGAACATCGGATTAGTAATATTGAGGTACACCACAGGGTCCTAGGAATAAGAAACTCTTTCACGATAGACGAATTACTCACACTTCGTAGGCTGCGCTGATGTGAACAATGGCCATTGGCGCATCCAGGACGCGTCAGAATTTCCAGAAAGTTGTTGAGGCGCTGTACAAGTGTTCTTGACTCCGTTTTGGGCGTTAATATACCTTGTGCACCTTTAATGGTTGTTTTGACGTGAACGGTAGCTTGGGAAGTTCAAGCCGAGAACTAAGCTGAGAAAAATACCGTTGCTACATGTGTATAAGCTGGCGATGAAGTATGAGAACACTAACCAGTAAAATTACCCGGCTTAACAACTGCCACCGCCCTGGATGAAGACCCCGGGGCCCACCTCATCACTGGTTAATGATTGACAGAAATGGCTCAATCGCTAAGTCATTTGCGCTGGTACATCAAAAGCTTCAATGTGTTACTGCCCAGTTTCCGAACCAACTGAACACACCATCGCCCCCAAGGCTTGAAGTTGATTGTATGTTCCATAAGTGTGTGCACATAAGCTGGTCTCTGTGTTCTCATACTTCTGGGCGCGTGCGAGTTTATGGTGCACTCTCCAAAATCATCCTTACAAAAAGTGTTGTCCACTCATTCCTGTTCAACTTCGTCACTGACGAAATAATGAGGCGGAAGCTGTTATTCAAAACCACGTTGCTGGTGAGAACCTTTTCGGTCTAGAGTATTCAGGCGACGTCATCTTCATTTTTGAAGTCGAAGTCGAAGCACAAGCTCCGTTGAATAAACTAACTACCATCATACCATCTTTCAGCATATCCCTTGCAACTACAAACTCATGTTTTAGAACGTAAAGTGTACGGATAAAGTCCTCACAGTTCAAGGAGAATCACTAGAGGTTATCGGGAATTTACATTGGTAGTTTTATTAGCTCTGACAGAAATGTGTGATGAAGTCAGTGCAAGAATCTCAAAGGCTCGGATAGGCTTAGTCCTACAGCCATACAACGGAATAGCCCACACTTTAGCTTGATACACACATCCTTTGAGACGCCATAGGTGTCTCAAGTTAGCAAACATGATCCGGGCTTTACAGACTCGTACATTTGTCCCATCTGTCGCATCACCATCATTCAGCTGTAGCACCCTTTCGGTGTCTAGCTGCCATGCCACACGAAGGAAGCACGAGGGCTGGGATACTGCCAGGCTGCTCAAGCCTAGACAGGGGAAGTCGAGAGTCAGCACTAATACAACTTCCAAGATACGTAAAACACTCCACAACTTCCAGTGCCTTTCCCTGAACTATAACTGGCGTGTTCCATGATTGCATTTCCACGAGCGTGGCCTTACTTTCTGGGTGTAAAGTGCATAGCAAAGGACAGGATGACTTCCGTCCTTCCTCTTCGTACACGAGAGCGATATCTTCTGCACATTCCAGATTAACAAGGATTTCGTCAGCAACTTTTTGAACACCGGGATTTCGAAGATCCTCCAGCGTTTCTTCCATTATCCTATCGATCACCCACTCTTTTCTCTTATTTCAAATCTGGGGCTGTAAATTGAATTAGATAAACTTCGTTGTACAGCATTGAAGCAGGAGTGTCAACACTGATGTTGATGTATCTGATGATGACTGGTAGTGGTAATAAATTCTCATATCAGAGAGACCACTCACGTGATTAGAAAACCCACCCAGCATACATCTAAAACCAGTCTCATCCGGTTCATTTAAGACTACGAACGTTAATGGCTACCAGATAATCTGAGCGACGGAGTTTGAAGAATGTTTTGGAACTATATTGCCCTGGCAGCCGAGTTAGTCTTGGAAATTACAACCACCCGGATGGTGACAGCACGAGACAGCATGCGATCACAACTTCGCTGTTCATGGTATACTGATATGCTGTCGGTACTCCTAGGTATAGACAGTAGGACGATTAGGGTACTCAACCAAAGCCTTTGGCTAAAAAGCCAGTAGCAAGTTAGCGATGGCTGGCAGAGGATCGACAGAACAGTCCGCGTTTTTTGAGAAGCAATTCGCCGCACGTGTTCCAGCCATCAACTTGAATGACCGGGAGAATGTTTTAGTCAACCCTTTACCCACTGACCAACCTGGTGTGGTTGTCATGTGTGCAGTCACCAGTATAGCTCATTGAGTTATGAGGGTGTACAAACCGTTACACAACTGTGAAATGCAGTCTCTTCATGAGGAGAAATGTATGCTGAAGCCATCCGTATCCAGTGGCTTGGTTGGCTAGCTCACCAAACTACTTCATATGACTCAGCGTGTCCGGATGGACTAGTTCAGTTAGAACGGCATTGCCAATTCTGCGAGGACCCTGTTGTTCGGACCCAGTTTCTCCCCTACGTTATTATACAACAATTATGAAGAATATATAATTGTACAGACGTTCTCTTCTCAGAAGTACTCCAAATGAGTAACAAGAAGCCCATACGATTAATAGGTGCAATTTCTGCTTGGTTTTACAGCTATGAGTTCAGTTGCAGCGATATCGTTGCTTCATCCGTTGTTTTTAGGGATACGGAGACAAGCGATCCTTGTCATCATCGCTGACAACAACATTAGCGAAGAACATCGGTGCGTTACTGCCGTACACATGTTGTTTTGTTTGAATAAAATGTAATGTACTGTACTGTAATGTAATGTATGTAAGGAAGGAAAATTAACAGAGTGGATACGGAGACAAGCGATCCTTGTCATCATCGCTGACAACAACATTAGCGAAGAACATCGGTGCGTTACTGCCGTACACATGTTGTTTTGTTTGAATAAAATGTAATGTACTGTACTGTAATGTAATGTATGTAAGGAAGGAAAATTTAACAGAGTGGGACATAGGGCCAATTTGCCGCACACATCCGAGTTGCCTACACCTCCGACAATCGGTCGAACATCCTGGATAGATACCGATATCATGAACGTCACTGACATCCGTCATTTGTCAGGTCTTTCAGTGTCTCCAACCAAGTTTTGTGGGCCTTATGGATGACTGGAAGCATCCTAACTTTTTGTGATATCACTCTTTTCTGCCATATGGTAGTTCCGCCTCTAGGCTTTCGGCAGGTGGATGAACGGTCCATAACTCCTTCGTTTTCGTACCTCTGGGCAGTTTCAGTACGGTGCAACCATTTAGCGTTATTTGTCTTGAATTTCGAGCATTAAGTATTCAAGCTGTTTCACCAGTAGATATCATAGGACCGCTTCATCCTTTTGAAATGTAAAAGGATGATCCATGTTCCAAAATCTAAACGATAAGGCACACAAACAGTTGCGAATCATAACTACGTTTTGATAGAATTTTTGTTGGGTCAGCGACTAATATGACAGTACGCCACAGCCAATGGCAGTCGTGATAACATACAACCGACATGATCAACCGGCTGAATTGTCCGCTGCTCGGCGTCTCCTCGTAGAGCGGGTCGCTTTTCTTGTCTTCACGGAGTTTTCGTGATTTCCATAACCCGGGAACCCATCGCCATTGTCTACCACAAGTATGTATATGTAGTGGAGTACAGTTTTAGGTCATTTACAGGACACCCACTGTCGGAAGTCGTCGTAGCTGCTGTTGGATTGCTCGGAGAGAATAACCATACGACTGACCAGAATGAAAGAACTGTGTTCATAGGCGTGGAATATGACATAATAAGCAAAGTCAACAACTGACAAAATTGATGTGGGCATGGCGGATGTCACATTGGACGAATACAAGCGCACAGGTAGAGAAGGGTACATCCACGCACAAGCGTGTCATAAAATACCCTTCAGAAGCGGAATTTTCTTCAACTGCCAGATAGTGCATTTTTAACACGTACTACTTAGTTATTTAACGTAACATGCAAAGGAATGCTGAAACTTCATGTTCTCAGTCCCGCTTTTGAGATATTTCGGCCTGCATATGGTCCACGCCGACACCCGCTCCGCCCATTCTATCACATTTGAACAAGAGTCAAATAATTTTTTTCAGTTGTGGTAATGCTACTGAGGCTGATGTTGCTCTTTATGGGAAAGCCTGAACGGCTAGAGCTACCTTAAGCTCCTGTTAACTGCAAATTTTAACTGCTAGACTTGTTCCTAGTTTTCTATTTATTTGATTTTCAGCTCATAAGTTACCTGACATCCGTAAAACATGGATGAGGATTTGGACTATGCCAACATATACAAGACGCTCAAAATGGGCGTGAAGAAGTACTGTCTTTCCTTATACACACCAAACAAAATGCATTTACAGAAGCTTTTTCAAAAAGTCTGTCCATGGTGATACAAGTGCTGATTTCGGTAGGAGTTTCCTCACCTTCTATATACTCTGCTGAGCTTGTGTATCAAAAAGCCTGGCGAGTCAAGAATGTCCTGAGTTGGCCGCCGTGTTCATATTAGGGAAAGCAAAGTGAGTTTTCCAAAAAACGTTCTGTCGAGGCTATGTCCATATCCTCGGTTTCTGATTGTTAACCGATTTCTGATGTTAGTTCAGGTGCGTTCTGACACCCCGTAGCATAGTTTTGATAGATGGAGTAGTGACATGAGCCTCTGCGAATCAGCCTGTATAAGTTGCACATCAGGATCACAGCTGTGAACTCGATGCTACGTCTCCCGCATCTATGGATACAGATTTTGTATTTCTTAAATGCTTACCTGTGCCCTTTACTCATTTTGAACAGGTTCATCCTTACAGAGTATCTGTCCAACGCATGTGAAGTGTGTAGGCCACTCGGAGCACAGCCTTGTTTTGTTTTTGTATTGCACAAGATGTACTGAACCTAGTTTAATATAACTTGTTTTAAAAATTGTTCGTAAGCGCTATGTTAACAACTGCTGATGGATGTACGACCATGATTGTCAGAGTTTCAAAATATTCTGAAAAAAATAGCCGCGAAAACGATGAACCGTCTCACAGATCTCTCCAAAGGAACATCTCCCGGAAAAATGGTAGAGGCGTTTGTATATTGGCGTTGAAAAGTATAAAGCGAGGGGAGTAATGATAAAAGTTGAACTGCACTGAGCAGGTAAAACGAAGTAGATAACGTGGGTTAAAAGCAATACAACTCCCTTCTTGGTACATGGGAACATCGAACCATACTGAAGTGCTTCCTCAATGTATATGCAATTCTAAAATGGGTGACTAATATTGCACCCTTTGTGACCTGGGCGGCCGAAATGTTGATGCAGGTATTTTGAAAAGACTTTGGGTTTGCGGCGAAATATATTCGCTTTTTCTAAGTTGAATAGGTCAGTTATGTTACACTCTTGAATATCCATGACAGTCATATTAGTGCTTGTTGGTGAACCCGTAAGATGATCAACAGTCACCCTCATCTAAGTCATCACGAACCTTAGTAATGACTGTGTCGTCAATGAGTTTTTTCTCTTCACTGCGGCTAATCCCCAGTTAGGGGTGAAGCAGCTACGTATGGATTGATTCAAAACAATTGTTCCTTCCTCCTTATTGAGCGTCCTTCCTCGCCAACAACCTCCGTTCAGTACTGAGTATACCTGCCTTTCCTTACCGCATCTTGCATTCTCACCGTTGAGATGTTTTGTTTATTTGTCTCCTCGGTGTATCCACAGATGCGAATCTGCTTCCAAAAATACCCTAGCAGAGGCATCTACGCTGTTCACAGCGGCCAAGTATTTTCTACAGGCCGAGGACAAACTTGACTGTCTAAACGCGATCACACATGGTGACAATCTGGACAGCGCCACGTCATGTCTTTTGAAAGCAGCCAAAGTTAGTTATCGGCTCCATTGTTTTCATCACACTATTCTACCGTTTAGCTGTACGAATCAAGCGAACTGTTCACATTGGCTGCAAATGTTTACATTTTCCTGTGTGATAATCTGATTGTAAGTCCATCCACTCTATCACCACTCTTATATTGCATAGCGTCGGAAAAAATGGAGCGAAGCCATTCCGCATTTGAAAAGAACTCTGGAAATACTGGCGCGTGATTTGTTGTGCAGCTTGCAGGTTCTGAGCAAGCTAGTATCTTGTCAACTTGGTCTGGGTGATTGGGTTGGGGCATTGAATACCTGTCTGCGCATTCAAACCCTGATTTCCGAAGCCAGGGGTGAGTGAACCGATCCATGTGTATATATATGTATAACTCCTTCCCACACAATAAATCCAGGTACATGCAATCCTGAGCTTCGTCTGCACTATTGGACCACAGCTGAAGTTTTGCGTGTTTGTCTGGTACTACTCACTGCGGTAAGTTGCTGTGCTTCGCTCCCCAAAATCTGTCCTGTTCATAGCCTCCTCATAAACTATCCTCGGAATCGGCGGGGCAAGGTTACTCTTTGGACAACTACTCGGTCGATGCACTCAATGGTGCGCCTGAGATGAATGAGGCTCTGTTTCTGCATTTGCAGTCTCTCATAGTAAGTTAACTGAACTTTTCCTTGATTCGATGTTTCCCTTCTCTGTCTTACATTTTGGCTAGTTCGTTGGTGGATTAGTAGGATTTGCGGTTGTTATTCACATGGAGTATCGTGTTTTTTTTACACGAATTTCTTTTAAATGCCGTACAGCTTTCTAGCTTCTAGCTTTAATCTGTGGATAAAAAGTCCACTCACCGCCTGTAATTAGTGATTGTCTTCCCATGCCTCATACTTTTCGCAGTAATTCCGAAAGACCTACTCCGCAACCCACCCATCCACCGGTGATTTGAGTTGTTAAACCAGATCGACAGAGTTCCTCATGCCGCCGATGAATAATGACTGCCTGTGCTGAACCGGTGAACAGTAGTCTGTTTGCACGGTTGTAGCGCAGGTACTCCACTTCCTCCCATTACCTTCAATAGGACCTGGACAAGTTCAAGCTCCATCCAGTTCGCCTGGAATCAAGCGGGCCTATCCCTGTTTCTCTGAGCAAATGAAAGGAGTACCCGTAGAATCGTTCA
>NW_008751798.1:1218184-1252220 GCF_000715545.1 Opisthorchis viverrini
CTGCGTTGGAGGAGAGCTTATACTTCCTGCATTTCCCAAATTATTACACCCGTTTCGGTGATCCCACATATTGCCGCGTCCACACAGTAAACAGATTCGAGAAGAAAGTTCGCGCTTTCTGAAACGATAGCGCCTTTGTTTCTCAGCTGCATTGCTTCGATAATTCTGAGAATAATTTAAGTAATCAGAAACCGTTACTTGACTGAGAGGCATTTGGTTTACACGACCGTTTGAAGTTTGTCGACCGTCCGAAAATTGGACGAAATGTAGCAGCGCACAAGCGGAGAATGACTCAGCTAACGAGAACCGGACTTAGCGCAATAAACGACATATTTGATCGACCGTGCATTAAAACAAAACGGTGTTGAAAATCACTTTTTACCCAGGGGTCCAATAACTTATTCGCCCTGTTTTCCATAATTTTAGAAAGCATATATGCAAAAATTACCATATCAGGATTGTATGCGTGATGCCTGTCAGTGGTAATAACGTTGCAAAATTTAGCCACCTCTAGCCGCCGATAGCCACCGGTGGCACTGTGTTTACTGGGCTGTTTGCACGGTTGTAGCGCAGGTACTCCACTTCCTCCCATTACCTTCAATAGGACCTGGACAAGTTCAAGCTCCATCCAGTTCGCCTGGAATCAAGCGGGCCTATCCCTGTTTCTCTGAGCAAATGAAAGGAGTACCCGTAGAATCGTTCAGCTGTAGCACCCTTTCGGTGCCTAGCTCCCATGCCACATGAAGAAGGCACGAGGACTGGCGTACTGCCAAGCCTAGACAGAGGAAATCAAGAGGTAGAGGTCGAGTTCGAACCACGGATCTTCCGGTCAGTAAATTCGCGCTCTAACCACTTGGACCATCTCGCCCCCGTAGAATAAGGGTGTGTGAATCTATAGTGTTGGTCGTATGAGAACTGCTTACTCAATCTCCATTTCCACTTACACATGAAGATCTGCATAAAGTATAGCTCGGTGGAGAAGATAATTCGATAGACAAGTAATCGTCTTAAAAGCCACAAGAAGTTGGAAATAGTCCTTAGAGTGGATTGAGTGCGCTTCAGAGTCTGTGGAGACTCGCGACCTAGTTTAGTCCGGATTATCAGCCTCAATCTTGACTCGAACGTTCATTGTTTGCATCTGTCGTGTATGCTCTTTCAGCGGTAATAATTTAACATTGTGAATGGCAATTTACCAAAGCTTGTGTAACAGATGTGTGACGAAAGTCCTTATGCAAGGCACCTGACCCACCAAGGGAAAAATTGTTTGTGACCGAAGTCACTGAATGTGTTCTTGAAAGCGAAGCATAAGACGGTCTACCTCCATTTCTCTTTAGGGGTTTAGGTTGGATTTTAGAGAATAGTTCCTCAGAAAGAATCCATTCAAGGCCAAACTCTACGGAACCTTTCTACAGTGGTGCTTTTGAGTGTTGTATCCTTTTTCGGAAGTTTTTGCTGCCTGTTATAGTTCCTCGTATCCTTGATAATGCCCACAAGTTCACCATCCCATTTTGATAGCTCAGGATTAAAATCCGGCTAAACGTGTTCTCTCATGGTGGGTTCTGATAGGACAAACTTCAGTCTGGTGCCTCCCCACCTTGTTGTGGCCTAACCGGAATCATTGTGCCAGGGCATCCGGATGACTGTTCAAAAGACTGTGACTGGAATACAAAGAAGACTCTGATGGTTCTCCCTTTATGTTACCAAGGTAGATCCCATGAGATTCACAATGCCTCTGATGCGTGATTCCCGTAATTTTACAACTGGCCACATGCACGATTGGCGATAGATCACTCTACACTCTAGTGTCAAAGGGTCAACGGACGCCAAATGAAGCACTTCACCCCGAGTTCATAAAGGGGGTATTTACACAGAACACTGTACGCGTGATGGCAGAATGCTCTTGAAAACTAACACTGTATCTTCCTAATACAAAATGTCAGGGCGCTTGCAATATGCACTGGTAAGGTACAAGGCAATAAGTACTACTGTGGATTTGTAATATGCGCCTGTTTTCAGTCCACTGTACCACACCCTTTCCCCTCCGTTTCTATTTCCGCAGCTTGCTTATCGTTCGGGTGATGTTGTCGAACTGGAATCAAGACTCAGCGCACTTCGATCATATTTGGATGCCGACCAGTGTGATATTCTATCGCTGTTGGTGAACGAATTGACCAATCCTTTCAGCAGTGTGGTCTAGGTTGCCATCTGTTGTTGTGCTGCCTTATAAATGGCTGTTGATGCAGTTTTTAATCCTGTTCTGTATAGTTTTTCTACCCTGTTCCCTGACTTAACCTTCGCCTCCCATTTGAATTCCATTAATTTATTTCGTTGCACCGACGAAATATATCTTTCTTTGTGGCTTTTTCATCTCTCGTTCCTCAGTGATGCACGGTTTCGACCTGTCGGCCACATTTTATATCTGTTTGTTATCGGTTTATTTCGCCTGTAAAACTACTTCGTGATACCGACTCAGTCGACCGGGTTCTCTTGACTATCAGGACCTACTGTCTGAGTAATGAGGGAAGACCGTTATTCGTATCACACTGGGAAATTTGTGTAAGCTATAGCTTTGTTTGAATAGACATCAGCCATGAAGACAAGATAAATGAGTTCCTAGTGTGAACTCAGATTCGATTACCTTGGGCGCATGCTGCATTCAGCAGCTTCACTTACAGGACGAATTCTTATTTAAAGATTAACGCAAAACAAAGTATGTTCTGATGAGGACTTTACACCAAAACTGAAACGTTATTTGTCAGTGAATCCACCGATTACTTTCCAAGCTGGTCTGGATCGTACCAGTCGGTATATGATGGTGAAGGCTTGCTCCTTGTCTATGACGACTGGTTTCAGCCGAATATGATGCAATCGCGCAATCCCACTCTCACTCAGAGATACGGGATTGCGTTCTCGCATTCTGTACGACATATGCCTTATCGTACGACCAACGTATGGTGCTCGGCACGAGCATAGTAAAGCGAAGTTTCCGGCAATGAATACTGTTCTGTCATTTCACTCTAGGATTAACTGGTCGACACTATCCAGGAAAGGTAGTTCGAGCTCGGACTAGGTTGTCTTCGCGTTCTTCGTTTGTGACATGTTGGGGAAAAATACGAATTTTAGCATGCGGACAATGGGCTATCTCACATCGGGAGAGAATTTTGTCATTTATGGAAGAATCACGAAAAGGTTTGGGGTACCTAGATTCCTTCCCTTTTTCTGTTCGAGGAACATTTCAAACATTGTCCTACGTGCTAGAGAATATTGTTCAGATAGAAAGGCTTCGAATGACTGCTATGGTACAGCGTTTAACCCTCATGGGGAACACCTTTCAGTGGATTTCTTGGTAACCCCGACAGGGTGTTTTGTGACATATTCGAACTATCGCTTTTTCTTCCGTGCGGAGTTGCATCCGAGTGTTTTAACGGCTTTCATTAAGACGGGATAAGATGTACTGTTTCGTCTATCACATCTGTCCTAAACTTACGCTGTCGCAACATTGTGAATGCGCATCATCGTCGTCATCCATAGCTAGTGCTTTTAAACTTAGTTGGCTTGAGTGAGAGAAGTTAAACAGTAACTCGTCACGTGAACGTATTCTCGTTCCACGATGAAAATGATACCTATGATTGGAAACTTGAAAATTGCTGAGTTACCGTGCGTTCTTTCACTTTGTTGCAACGGTGAACTGATCCAGCGAATGGTACTGCGTGCGTATCTGGGTCGGTCACTGACGGTGTGTTAGTGTAGTCCTCCAATCAACCGGAGCAGTCGTATGTAGACCTGGCGTGGTGTCTCCCCTTGCAGTGTTAAGCGTCTTCGGATCTGGAGGACATATCATCGGGTGACTGATCGCAGTTCTGAAAATTTCATGGCTCCAAAATTCACTCCGATAAGAGCCAGGGGTATGCCGCAGTTTCATACACGTGGGATAGTCGTTTCAGTTGAAGTGCACTGATCTGAGTGAAACTAACGTCCCCTTATGAATTTAAGTTGTTGTTGAGAGTTGGTTTCTAGGTTTCCTGCGTTGCAGAGGGTGTGCTACCGGTGAAAGGAAGAAGGCCTTCGCTGCGGAGTTATCTATCCGGAAATGCCGACTGCCCTGTTACAGACCATTGAACAAGGAAGCAAAACTCTAATATGCATCTTAGTTACAAAACCTGGACACAAATCTTCTCCCGAACGAGTCTTCCTGGAGATTTATTGCCTCCAATCATTCGTCGGTCAAATAAAAGCAAATGTTACAAAGTGGCTCCGCGAATTCCGCAACAGAGTTCCATTTTTCAATCGACGCAAAGCGAAATTCTACGAACAACACATACTACTCGCATGCCTCCCGATCAGTAGTATCACCGTTACACACCACCCCTTAAAGATCGTTCGCATGCGATCGGTTTCCATTTACCTCCGTCCGGTCGGCTTCGGCAGCGGGTCTACTCGGCTGCTCTTCGGGTGTATCATGCCACTTGCGAAGCTGTGTCCCATTCACTACTTTCGATCCCCGACCATCTTGAATGGTATAGACGTTCCCCGGCGGTCGGTGACGACAAACGGCCCTTGCCATCGACTGCCCAGCTTCCGCGACCCCAGTCCACTCCTTCCAGGATTCTGGTGTTCCTTCCCCTTGACCTTCGTGCCTATGGGGAACGTTCGGACCTTTCTACTTGCCGTTTTCTGCCTAGCCCTTTCCTGAACGGCGGTCAAATTTTCTCGAGCTTTCTTTCTTTCTTCCTCTAGCTCCTCCGGAGACAAGCGTGTTGCCGGCCACAGCCCAATTTCCTGATCAACCGGAAGGCGCGGATGTCGACCGTACATTAACATAAACGGGGACTTGCCTGTGGTTGACTGCGTGGAAGCACGATGAGCTAACAACACCATTGGCAAGTTCATTTCCCAATCACCTCCTTTGGCCGCAAGCCACTCCTTGATCGTTCGGTTGTTACGTTCGGTCAGGCCATTTGTTTGCGGGTGGTATGGTGCCGTCCTTAGCCGTCTGATACCCAGCTTCTGCAAGCAATTACGAAACTCTTCGCTCTCGAAGCAAGGCCCCTGATCGGTTAGGATCATTTTTGGCACCCCATGGTTGGCCACAATGTGATGCATTACCACTCCGCTGATCGTCGTCGCCCGCTGATTCGGCACGGCTGCCGCCTCAATCCATCGCGACAGGTGTTCTGTCATCATCACGATGTATTGGTTCCCACTGGTTGTCACCGGAAAGGGGCCCATGACGTCAACTGACCACAACTCGCCGATTTCTGAGACAGGAATGGGTTCCATGGGATGGGTTGCCCCTGTCGTATCCGCTTTCATTAGTTGACAACGCTTACAGGACACCACATAATCCATCACCTCACTTCTCATCCCGGGCCAGTAGGCCCTCTGCCGAAGTAGGTCGTATGTCTTGGTGCACCCTGTATGTGCCATCTCATGGCATTCAACGATGAGATTCCGTCTCAAGACGCGAGGTATCACGGGCAGCACAACATCTGAATCAGTGGCGTTCCAGGAAATTATGCCAGCTTCATTCAGCCTCAGCCGATCAAAGTGACTCTGGAACGCTTCTAATTCCTTGTCTCCCTCTCCGTTCTCAATGTTCCTTCCATCCAACAAGGCGGCTGCAACCTTTTGTAACACCGGATCCTGCCGTTGGAGTTGCACCAACTTTCCGGGATCCAGTTCGACGACGAGGCCATTGGCTCCAATCATGATCTTGGGGACCTCATCTTCAGCCTCTGGCCTTGACAGCCAATCAGCCAAGTGGTTCTCCTTCCCGGGCACGTGCTGGATTGTGAAGTCGTACTCTTGCAACCGGAGTGCCCAGCGTGCGAGCTTCCCGCGAGGATCTCTGGTGGTCCTGATCCACTCCAGGGGTTTGTGATCGGTTTCGACATGAAACCTTTGCCCAAGCAGATATGGTCTCCACTTATCCAGGGCCCAGACGATCGCTAAACATTCCTTCTCAATGGTGGAGTACTTCTGTTCAGCGTTAGTCAGGACGCGACTGGCATATTCGATAACTCCATTCCTCTGCTTTAGGACTGCGCCGATACCGCGATCACTGGCGTCCGTTGCAAAAATGAACATCTCTCCGACCCTGCGAAGTTTGATGGTCAGTTGCTGATCCGACATCCGCGCTTTGACACGCTCAAAAGCTTCATGTGCTTCTCCGGTCCATTCGAATTTCCGATTTTGACCGAGCAAATCGTACAGTGGCGCAGCGATCTTGTTGAAATCCTTAACGAACCGGCTGTAGTATGCTGCTCGTCCAAGAAACTGCCGTAGAGACCGCTTTGAATTGGGAACAGCACAATCCTTGATCTTTGCTAATTTTTCGGGCAGTGGGCTAACTTCTCCCTCACCCACTTTATGCCCCAGCAGTGTCACCGAACTCCGAGCGAGCTGTGTCTTGGCTTCATTTATCCGCAGGCCAGCTTCCCGGATCCGCTCCAACACAGCCTTCAAGTGAACTACGTGCTCTGGTTCCGAATTGCTGTACACAACGATATCGTCTCCGTACACGGCAACATTCTGGAGTCCCTTGGTTACACGAAGCATCAAGCGCCGGAATGTGAATGGTGCCCCGGACAAACCAAACGGCATTCGTCTAAATTGATATTGGGTGTCACCAACCGTAAACGCCGTTTTCTCCCGGTCCTCCTCCTTGATAGGTACATGCCAATATCTAGAACGCAAGTCGAACACAGTAAAGTATCGGGAGTGCTGGAGGAAATTGAAAATTTCTGCAACCATAGGCACAGCCACAACCCGATTTACCGTCAGTTCATTCAAGCGCCGGAAATCCACGCAAAATCTGTATATTCCGTTCGTCTTCCTTACAAGCACAACTGGGGAATTGTACGCACTGTTGGCTTCTTCGATTATACCATTCTTCAACATCTCCTGAATCTGTCTATGGACCTCCTCCCGTAGATGGAGCGGCAACGGACGGGGGCCATAAGGTCGAAAGCGTTCTGATGACAGAGGAATTTCGTGTTCAATCCACGGGCAGAAGCCAAACGGATCCTCATCGCCCGTAAACAGTTCGGAATATTCCTCAACCACGGCCCGTATTGACGATACATTACAAGACGGAAGTTTTCGGACACACAGCTCCCTCACGACAGTGCCTGGATAACCTTCAAGCTTGATTGCGCCATACTTTGTCACCAGCCTTCCCTGCTTTAGGTCAATCACGGCATCTGTGCCCTTGAGAAAATCAGCTCCCAATATTGTCTGCTCTACGTCTGGGCTGATCAGGAACGCGTGCTGCACGGACTTGTCGCCTAGGTGTATCGAGTGCGTTGACAGTCCGTCAATCTTCAATCGATATCCGCCAACAGGTTTCACGGCTAGCGCGCAGGGTCTGTGTTCAGCTTGGTTCCCTCTTTGCCTCAGCGATACGCCTGCTCCGGTATCCATCAAACATAACTCCTTTTTCCCGTCTACCTCGACAATGGCTTGTATGGTAGCTTGTGTCAGTGCGCCAATCGCGACCCACCCAGGAAAAGAGGAGTTCTCTAAAGTTTTATTGTGTACAAGCGATCGGTTACGGGGACACTGATTCTTCCAGTGGCCAGGCCTGCCACACATGTACCACCGGCTGGATCGAGCGTCCCTCCGCTATTCCATCTTCACGGCCGCCAGCTGTTCGGTGAGTTGGTCCACCCTGGTCTGCAGTTCCTTCACTGATGAACCATCCCTGTTCTCCGGCGACTGCAACCTGGCCAGTGGTTCCTCGGGCCGCTCCCGGCCAGACGCACCAGCTCCTCCACACTCAACTGGCCAGTTGCTCGTGCCAACGCAACCGGGCACCAAGCGCGGGCTGCACACCTTCGCGAACTGATCCGATAGCAACTGGTGTCGCGACACTCCGTCCAGCGTCGGCAAAGCGCGACCCAACAATTGCTGCAGGCCGGCGAAGAACACGGTCGGGTCAGATCCGGGTGCCATCCTGGCCGTCTTGAACCGCCTCATAGCCTCCTGACGGTCGGTCGGCGTGTCGAACTCCGCTTCAAGGACTTCCTTCGCGGCCGCCCAGTCCATCTTCCGAGGGCCTCTTCTGGCCGCATCCAGGGCCGCCTTTGCCCGGCACTTGAGGAGGGTCTTCAGCGCTGCCAACTTACCCCGGTCGGTCTCCAGCCCGGCAGCCTCCGCCACCTCCTCAAAGTCCTCCAGGAAGGGCCGAACATCCCCATCCTCAGAGGGTTTTGGCCACGGGATCTTCATCCTTATCCTGGCGACGGCACCAAAGGAAAGGAAGAAGGCCTTCGCTGCGGAGTTATCTATTCGGAAATGCCAACTGACCTGTTACAGACCATTGAACAAGGAAGCAAAACTCTAATATGCATCGTAGTTACAAAAACTGAAATCAAATCTTCTCCCGAACGAGTCTTCCTGGAGATTTATTGCCTCCAATCATTCGTCGGTCAAATAAAAGCAAATGTTACAAATCCGCGAATTCCCTCCCGATCAGTATTATCACCGTTACACCGGTAGGCTCTTAACAAAATACCGGCTTCGCCGGTTAATAGGCACTCGTGTAACGACTCTGCTAACTGGTGTCACCCACTTTGTTTGCTTCTGCTACATATGGATCCACTGGTTCCTGTCAGTAATACGAAGCTTGCTTTACTGAGTATGGCTGGGAAATTTTCTCACAGAACCATCTCCCCAGTTGTCGATGGAATGTGATTGCTACTCCTACAAATGCTTCCACTCGCACACGAATTTGGGTTCGACAACTGAGTCGCTCATTTGTGATTGTCCACTGTCGAATTTTTCAGCAACCTTGTGAGTAGCGTGTTACGTAATAGATGCATGTTCTCTTGTTGGGCAGACTGTACGATAGAGAGAGATTGGAAGACGTTAGTGGACTTATCTTACTAATCAGGTCGTGGGGCTTTGAGAACTACGTCCACTTATGGTTTGTGCGTGGGCAAGTTAGCATTGCATCGTGATTCCGTTCATCGTGCAGCAAATTAAAACGGAATTTCAAGCTTCATTTCACTAGCTACTCGGTCGGATTTATGCTTAGCTATGCAGAAAATATGGTGGCTGAGTCGATGGCGCAATCGACAATAAACGTACTCATTGGTCCTGAAGGTCCATTGGTTAACGTAGTCTCTGCGAGACTACTCTTTAGAACATTAGTCCGGTTCGAGATTACTGTGCACGCACGTGCTGAGTGGACATCTTTCTCCCGACATGTCAGTCTGTCTAATCTGCACTGACCTGACAGCTTTTCGGTGCTCCCACCCCTGAACTCATGATTCAATGGGTGAATTTCAGCTGAGATACGACCTCACGTGGCGTTCATCGGAAGCGATCGAATTTTCTTTCGTGTACCTAGTACCTTTATCGTGAAGATCCGGTGTTGGAATTCACCAATCTGTTTCAGGGTTATTGGTATGTTCCTGATACTGTACTTTTTCCATATGCTTGTGCGCTTGTTTGGTGTTCAGCGTTCACAAAGTCGGAAACGTTCTAGACAGGAAACCTAAAATTTGATGGGAGATGGGCTTGAAAATCCTGTCTGGAGGCTTTTGTTACGTAGATAATACCTCATTTCTCAGTGATAAACCATATCCAACGCGCAGTCATTTGTGAAACATTGTAATGACTACTAACAGGATACTAATTAAATCAGCGCGTTTGATCTTTAACAACCTTTAAAACGTTCTCTGCCATTGATTAACTTAATACGGAAAATAGATGATCAATCCTCAATTCATCCGACCACAAGATTTGAAATTGACGCTGGTTGGACGACAGTGACTATGTCAGCAGGTTATTACCATAAAGCCGAACACGAAGCCTTTTTGTAGAATGGTTAGTAGAGGTGGATGCGCCAGATTTCAGTGTGCGATCAACCTATTACCAAGCTGTGCGCAGAATTCTGTTAGATGAGTTAAAAGCATCCGCTGCAAGATCTTACAGAATGTTCACCATCATCATCAAATTAAAGACTACACCGCTCCAGCGGTAAGGAATCCCGTCTGGTTTCCATTGAAACAGAAACCTCCCAATGGCGCAATCGATTCCTCTCTCACTGCAGGCCAGCCATTTAATCAACCAGGTCCCCTCATCCTAAAACCATCCTCAGATTCCCTCCCGGGGATTATGAGTAAACCTGGCCCTTGTCAACTACAGGTTTGGCCAAAATGTGAATGTGTTGGTCTGCTCTGACAACTATTCAGGTGCTTGAATGGTGGTAACCAGCTTTCCTCGACTTTTAGATGTTCGGGGTTCGGACTGTGATTCTCCAAGGCTCAGGCTGCTTTCTTTTCTTGGATCACATGAGCTGCTCCTAATGCCGCTGCGCACATTAGTTGCCTTCTCAGCAGCACCGGACTAATGATTCTTAAAGGTATTTCGGCCGTACTGGATAATTCATTGGTGGTCATCGTCAGTCATGGAGCAATCGGAGGGCCAAACTTTCCTGGCCTTCCCTTTCTGAGGAGGGGGGGTTGATGCATCGCTGCTTCCATATATACGGAGTAATTGCTCGCCTGGTAGAAGCACCTCATTGTTATCACATTGTTGTCAAAGAAACTAAGACATGTCCCTCAGACCGCTTTGTAGTACGATTTCTCGCTGCTCTTCTCTCTGACTGCTCCTCATCGGACTTTCTGGCATGGTTGAGCTCTAAAGAACGAAGTTTCACAGAGTGAAGTCAGCGGGATTATTATATCTCCGAAGCACAACCAACACAAGATGTCTGTTTCCGGATGAAAGTTTATATATATATATATATATATATATATATATATATATATATATATATATATATATATATATATATATATATATATATATATATATATATATATATATATATATATATATATATATATATATATATATATATATATATATATATATATATATATATATATATATATATATATATATATATATATATATATATATGAAAATGAACCAGTTTCGTTCAAAAGTGATTGGGACGGGTCCCCAGAAATCAACAGTTTGGAGGGGGTGAACCAGCCAAACCGGAATGGTGCCACTGATCGGCGAATTTGCCCTTCTGTTTTCACGTGTTTGTTGGCATAATACATTTAGAGCAATTTTGCTACAGTTCAGAAGTGACCGGACAGTAGGCTGCGCTAAATGGATTGTTGGCTGGTCTCTTCCTGACTACAAAGCAGTTCTCGCACAAGGTGATGGCTTTTGGATGAATATGAGTATAGCTGCAGGAAAGCCGTATACGGTGGTCCATGTCTCATTGGAAAAGAAGTTTCTGCAATGCGAGTGTCCAGTTGGAGCCAGTGCGTAAGCATAGTCTCTACATTCCTGTCTGCATTTCCAAGGCATCCCGAGTAGTCTGTTTGAAAGTCTGTCAATAGTAAATCAATTTTACCCACTCCTCACGTGCGCTTGTATTTAGGACTGCCATAATGCGAGTAACTCATTTTGCGGGATGAGGTCAAACTTTGAGCAAAGTAGTTTCAATTTACATATGGAAGACCGATATATTGGGACTATGAACTGCCTACTATGTGCTTTGTCCCTCATCAAAATTCATTTGGCGGTTGTATAGACTAGCCGAATGATAGTGCTCTACTAGTATTTCGGTACACTCGCACGCTTCAAACAAATGGCAAACTACGATTGGCCCTCAAACACTTGAAAATTGGTGAATGTTCACTTCTTTCGAAGGGTCCCTAAGGGTGGCTGTCATTCCCGTGATTCTTGATCAAATGCTCGAATGTCTCGCTACAGGTGGGAAATCATTTTGGTGATATGCCAAGCTATCTGGTAAGTGTCATCTTTTTCGTTATGGTTTCCCCTGATCTTTATTTCAGGAGCTCTATGGCCTCTCGTAATTCAACAACGCACGGGAAGATGGTTATTCAGCACTTGGAATCCTACGAAAATGTAGATTTCTCCGAGTGAGGGTCATCTCTATAATTTCTAGTTATTTCTATTCGGCAACATCACTATCGGTACACCACCACAACTGTTTAGAGTCATTTTTGACACTGGATCTAGTAAACTATGGGTACCATCAAAATACAGCGCCTTCAATAGCTTTCAAGCTAACAACCAATATGACCGGTTTGCCTCACTGACTCACACTGCAAATGGATCCTATTTTTCTCAAAACTATGTTAAAGGTGGCGTCGCAGGTCGAATGAGTATTGATTCCGTGCACGTGAGCATTTTTCTCCCATTCAAATGTAAATCTCTATTAGTTTGGTGATAAACATTTGCACGAGGTTTATTTTGGAGAAGCCACCATGATTACAACCCACTTCCCCTATGAAGATCAGTTTGACGGCGTGTTTGGTCTGAAGTTTGACAATTCATCTACGATGCCCTTCATCGTGGATCAGATGCATGCTGCGGGTTTGATCAATAGCACGATATTCTCTACCATATTCAATTGGTAAGTAACATTTAAGCCTCCCTGTTTGCCTGCCTTTCGTTGAACCAACATCTATCAGCCGCTATGCGTTTAGTTGGAACCTTATTAGAAGACTTTGGTCCAGTTTTTTTTAAATGTTATGATATCTTATGTTGTCGAAACTCAAAAGCAGGGGACAGCGGGTTAGATTTAACAGCCTTCCGGTCGGCTCATTGATACCACCCTTCGAGCCCCAATTATAGTCTTATTCCTATTAACGTGTAGAAAGGGTGCGAATGGGTACCTCTGGGTTATCTAGAGGAGGTTGACTATCATACTGGGTTATCTCCTAATGTAGAACGTAAGCGGCTCTTAAGACTTGCACTCAGGGGGACAAGACCACCTTTACCCGAAATTGCACTTATCACTTCACTATCTGTATGTTTCTTGCTAAAAAACAGTTAGCGTGAACAGTCCGTAATGCATTCCCACCACTTGAAGGGTGGAAGAGAGCCAGAGGCAACGAAGTGTAAAAGCCATTACCAGCAAACTCAGCTGTGCTGGTCGTTGCCGTCTTCCTGGATGGGGACCACGAGACGGACCATATCAATGGTTAGAGATTGTCAGACACTGCCCACTCGCGCTCTCAATGGCGCTCATGCATCCAAGCTATTGCCTTCAGTGCATAGCTCTCTTCCCAATCCCACCACAATTAACAGTCCACCTACAGTGCTGTATTTACGCACTAATTTGTCAGCTCCCGCCTGCAATGCGCAGCTACGTACCCCGACTCCCCGAATCATCGCTGAACGAAACTGTGGCAGCTACAACCATTGTACGACGAGTACGCGGTTATTACAGCTGACAATGATTATTATTAGTATCGTTATTATATCGATTCTGACTGTCATTTTCGCTCCCTTCGCTTCGGCATTATCAGTACCTTCTTATAACACAGCTTGCATGGAAATTCCACATAAAGTGCAATTTAGACGGCTTCATCTTGAAGGTAAATATATTGGGGACATGTCAACCATCGCATGGGATTCAAATAGGTTCAACGCCTTATACACTTATTTGCAAACGAATTTGGTTTTGCGACAGACTCAACTGGAACCCAGCTGAATCTCTCGTTTGTAATGTTTTTGAGGAACTCAGCTGGGTTCCTGGTGAGCCTCTCGCTAAACCCAATCTGTTTGCAAATGAGTGCATTTCGCTGATTTCGTGCAATTTGATTCTAAGTAGAAAATAAAGTTGACGGAAACTTGGGGATTGCGCCTACCTGATGAGCCCCAAGAAGGGCGAAACCGGTCGTGGCGTGTCGAATAATTTTCAGCAACCTTATAAGTAATGCATTAGGTTTTAACGCCTGTTTATGAGATTCTAACTGTCTTGTATCTTTCTCGGATGCTTGTATTAGACGGTCGTAAAATTCCCAGAGCAGAATGAGGCTCACTGCACGCGATACCATGCCAGAGATAACAACAGAAAGAAGGTCATATGAACCCGTTAGTCCTGCCCAAATAAGCTAGCCATGAATACTCACCCCCTCGCGTAAATAGAACAAACTTATTTCGGTTTCGTGAAATTTACCACTAAATCAATGGACAAGATACAAAAAAACACATAAGGGGCTAAAATATTCGGGAAACTTCAGCCCTACCACTACTCAACACGACCATTTCTACGGAAAACCAGGAATTGTCAGCACGATGTACTTCTGTATCTGCAGGAACATGTATCGCCGTACGGGTCACTTCTGATCTGCGTCAGTGCTGCCTACAGTCGAGTTGAACTTTTGAACAGGTCATTGATAGCCCCAGCCGGACGACTTGTGTATTCTTTGCTAACTATGGATACTTCAAAAGGCGTCGTTTTGCAGACGATTGCCCGATCTAACCAAGTTCAGAATCATTTCAAACGATTGTTTTCTTAACAGATCATTTCAGTACTGCAGAACCGTCCTTGTCCTTATAGTGAGCGGAGGTCTGAAGGCCTATGAATGCACCGAAAATAGGCAAAAAACCAGTGCCAAATTCCGCTGCGTACCGAGTGTCAATTTCGGTGTGTCGGGTAAATAAAGAAGCCTTTTAGTAATAGCTGAACGCTCAACTTTCATAAAATTGGTTTGAAAAACTTCTGACACCACTATTGTTTATCTAGACAAGTGGAGTTCGCGCTGTTGGCATCGTGAATGGGATGATTTTACGACTGCCGTTTCTTCGGACCCTGGCCATTCGCTGAATCAATTCCTGTAATACACCACCTATGCACTCTTCACCCAATAGTGAACATACGCACGTGGTCAGAATGCTAATCACCTTGATTTTGAGTGTTTCTTAACCAACCTGCCTTAAACCTTGTTCTGCAGGTAATCAGCTCTCCACGGTAAAATTTCCATGGTATTCCAAACTGGTACACAATGGGTTGTCGATAAAGAAGATGGAGACCGGGTTGGGTGAAATACGCCAACTCTGTGTTTTTAGGGGCCTCCACTTACTAATTCGTAATCTCGTATTACTGACAAATGATGTAACGGTACTCTAGCTCCCGACGCCTTGTGGTCTCCCTAAGAATCTCGCATTGATACACCCGCTTCACTCTCTTTCCTTTGCTACCTGTTGTCAGATGTCTAAGCTCATAAGCCCACTGACTCTCCCCACGCCATGAATAAACTAGATGGTTGAAGCAATGATATAGCATAGCCTACAAGTAATGCGTGTGGCATTTTGAAAAGGATTTCCCAACTGGTACACGAAAGTGTGTTGGCTCCCTAAATTTTCGGAGAATCTGACGACTGTCCGTTTAGTTCAATGTACATGACCTCCTAGCATCATTGAAAGATAGTATTACATAAGCTCGCGAGGCATCTCTACGATGAAAAATTTTGGAGTTAAAACTTAACCTTTTGTAGTGAACTTCTTACACTGACCCAGAGAGTAGCTTGTGCTTTTGGCTGAGCTAAGAAGCTATGAATGAATACACATTAAATTCTTTCTAGTTCGAATGTCTATACAAATTAGTCAACAGCAACCAAAGGATATGCCGTAACAATGAGTTTTTCTGAAGCATCGTCCAATGTCGCCCCGTTTGAAGGCACAATATTAAGTGCTCGAGTTTTTTTTCAATTAAACGTATCCGTCAAAAATAAAGAACCATCGGTGAGCAGGCCATCTACCCTAACTTGGAGGATTATATTGTGTAACATGTTTCCTTTAGTTCCACGGGTCGTTCACGCGAAAACATGTGCTTTTCGTTGGTTTATTATTGCGCAGAGACTTGAAGATTTCGGACATTATTCTAGCAGATTTAGACGATAAAAAGTCTGTCAGCCATGCATTAAGCCAACCAAGTATTATCATTCCAAATCCATCAGAACATTGATTGCAGCCAAATAAACATGACAAGCCTCTCATCAATGATCTTTATACCAAGAAGACACCCGAGGGTGTCTGGGAAATTTTACTGAGCGGCAGAGAACTGTCGTGACCCGATGGCCCGTCTATGTATACCTCAGGGAAGGAATTATATTGCACAAACCTATGCGTAGCTGTCACTTTTTCATCCGCCCATTAGGATGTCGTTTTCACCATTATCAGGGTCTTGATTCATCCGTGTGCCTGACCGACTGACTACATATTATTTTTCAGGATGACTGTCATTTGGTGTAGCACTTTTAACCAAACGCCACGCACTTCTCTGATCCCACATCGACCAGACTAACCTCGTACTCCAGGACTGTGAGTGTTTCTACAAGAGATTTTGGTAAAATTAAACAATTGCCTAGTCTACGTTAGCTGAGTGGAAGTAATAAAGCGAATGGTCAAATGCTGGTTGGCGGCTCCCGTGACCCTTAAAAAGTAGGAACCATGTGTCCGATTGACTGTTACTTGTGGATGAATGTTGAGTTCAGTCTATACATAGCGTCTCTGGGTTGTTTTGCTATCTCTGACCGATTTGAAAGTCACGTGTCTTCTGTCAGACATGATCTTGTTGACAAACCTGTCTCTTACTTTTGTGTTTCGGTTTTTCTCCCTTTATTCACACACCTGTGTTCTGTGCAAACAGGGTCACACGGGGCGTAATACCAACTGTTTGTGCAACAAATGGGCACTCATTTATTTGATGTGCGCACCACCGGTACGGAAAATCAAGCTGAAAAAAACCAGAATCCATAAAGTTTGCAGGCATGGATCGCACTCAAGCGACGGTCTGCCATTTTTCAGTTGAATAAGATCCTAACCTTATTCCCGCGGCTGGTAAAGACTGATATTAGAGGCCTAAGAAAGGCAAGGGGGTAGAATAGTCAAAATGGGCCGACCTACAATTACTTTTTGTCCAAATTAATGTCCCAGCTATAAAAGGGCAATCATATACTTGCTGTCTGACATTTCATGCTCCGTTCCATTACTTGGATGAAAAGTTACAGGATCTAAACAACTAGGAGGCCCGCGGTTATTGCAGAGAAACGAAGAGGCTGTCATCAACATTGTCAGCTGTAATAACCGCGTACTCGTCGTACAATGGTTGTAGCCGCCACAGTTTCGTTGACCGATGATTTGGGGGAGGGAGATGGTAGGATAGCTGCGCGTTGCAGGCGGGATATGATAAATTGGTGCATAAATCCAGCACTGTCAGTGGGCTGTCAAGTGAGGGGGACTGGGAAGTGAACTATACAATGAAGGCAATAGCCTGGATGCATGAGCGCCACTAAGGGCGCGACTGGGCCATGTCTGACAATGTCTCTAACCATTTATATGGCCCGTCTCGTGGTCCCCATCCAGGAAGACGGCTACGACCAGCGCCGCTGAGTTTGCTGGTAATTCACACTACGTTACCAAGTCATTGTTTGACCGCCTCTTGCTGTACAAGAGATCATTTTCCATTCGAACCTTTAGATAGTGGAAGAGAAATTTCTTGGACCAACCATCTCAGATCTATACTGCAATGTCTACTTGCATTCGGCCATCAAAAAATAATGTCGTCAAAAAACTGGAGAATTGCCTCTATGTGAAAAACCTCTTGAGTTCAGATAATAGTGAGTCTTAATTTTTCGACCCAGTTACACTGAAACAAACAACACGCAGGTCTGTAGATTCGAAGCAGAGTTTAGTTGTCCCTTTAGCAATGGGATTTGTGCAATGTAAGTGTGATTATCACAAACAAATTTCCCGAATTGGCCCGACAAAAACGATGTAACTGGTCCGGGTATTCAGCATGAGAAGCCAATTAAGATGAGCAGCGATGGCTAGCGATTTGACGTGGAAAAATCTCATATCATAGCCGGACCGGATATCTGGTTTGGATCTTAGTGCTTCCGGTTAATTCTAGCAATGAAAGCAGACATTTGTGCAATCACTCAGTTTACCAGATTGGTGACCACCGATTCATGCAAATTTTAACCAATATGATCTGTCGTGTCCGGTTGCGATCGACCTAACATGTCTTTGTGTGAAGAACAAGTGGTGCGATTAATTATTTGGCCCTTAGTATCAGTAACGCAGAGCATTTGGGATTTGAACAATGCTAGATGACTGAAAGTTGCTACGTCATCATGCGCCGATAAATGATGCCAAAGTGTTTTCAGTCTTGTCACTGTGAGCGTCGTGCGTTAAATAATAAGCAAAGTTTTCAATTGTTGGAACATAGAGTCCTGTCCCCAGAGATAACCTTCTCAGGCTGACTGTTAGTCGACTGCATAAATCAGCTTATAGTATCGCATCCGATTCTGTATGACTGCGAGCATCCTCGACTCTTCCTGACGAAATGATTGACTGGCTATCTATAATGCCGCAAAGGATATCGTAATACGTCAAGCTTCGAACAACAATTTAGTTGGCTACCTGATACCTCAAAGTCCGGAATGCCAGTCTTCAACAGAAAGATGGACTGTGAATATGCAGTTCGCTCCATTCTCTACACAAGCGCCATCGTGCTTCTGCTTATGATGTCCTTCCGTCTGCTCTGTATAAAGATAGCGGCAAATTCCTCAGCCAGTGCCTGTCGAACCTTTCTGGGTCTATCTGAGAGAAGGAGACCATTCCAGATAACTGGATTAAGTCGATAGTAGTTCCCATTTTCAGGAAGACCACTGGCATCGAATGTAGCAATCACAAAGGTTTTAATTTAACTCTTGCTGTAACAGGGCTTCTGGTGTCATTGATTCTTCATCGTTTTGTGGCGGCACGCGAAACCTTGACCCGTGAGCATCAAGCGGGATTTCGACCATCTGGAAGCTACATCTTCCACGTCTTCACACTCCGTCAAGTGTAAGGACAACATCATTTGTACAGACGAATCACCTGTGGCATCAAAGAGATATATTACTTAGACTCAAAGATCAAATGTACCAGGCGGCAGTAGGACCCGTGTTGTTGTTTGGTTGCTGACATGGCCTCTACGGACAGATAATGTGGGGCGTCTTCAGGGTTTTGACCACCCGTTTCAGAAGCGTCGTTAGTGTCGGATGTTGTCAACGGATTGGCAAAGAGTTAATTATGAAACGTAGTTCATTGTTCGATGGATGCTTCAATAGCAACAGAAGTCACCCGGCGCCATCAACTGCAGTGGCTCGGGCATGTGCTACGTATGTAGAGACACCGTCTACCATGCCTCTTTTAGAATGGCGAAAACCGCGAGTTGGAAACCTTGTGACGTGCCAGAAGGACGTAAAAGAGATTTCTAAGAGTTTGGGGGTTTTGGTGCGGTTCGGCTTCCGGTAAGGAGTCAGTATGATACCTCTTGCGCTTGGCTGGAGACTTTGAAAGAAATGCTGCCTAATCGATGTGAGTGGCGTTCATGCTTTCAGTTTCTTTCCAGATTGTCTGATCGAGCACTCAGTGGTATAGGCACCCCAGAATGCTTGCGTTAGGCCAGCACCATGTTTCCTCTCACCAGTTTTCTTTTCATCTTTCCACCCTGTGAATTAAACGTAATTGGTGAAACTTGTAGTTGCACAGCAGTAAAACATCACTGTGAATACTGATGCTGCTCTCTCCTATGGTGTCCTAACTTCTGTATTGCTTTATTAGCATATTGGATGCAAGCCAATCACACGAGTAATTCTGTCCCATTTCAATTCACTTCAAATTATCAGCTATAAGCTGTGCGCCATAAGCACATTGGTTCCAGCTGCTACAGTTTCGGCCACCGGAAAACGAGAAAATGAAATATACTACCAAACCTTCCAGGCGAAGGCATGATCGGTTTGCTCAGAAATTCGGTAGCTACTCATTGACGTCGATAGCTTTAACGCACAAGCCCGGCTGACTACACGATTGGGCCATTTCCGCCAGTGTCATTAACCATTGGTGATTTGTGTCTCGGAGTCCCCATCCGGGGAGGTGGCAATTGTCCACCCGACTAATTTTACTGGTTAGTGTTTTCGTACTTCGTTGCCAGGTCATACATCGTCCACCTCTCGGTTGCTTCCACTCAGCAAAGGACTGGACGAAAAGAGCACTTCGAGGCAAACGATCTTCTGGCATGCGGAGTACATGTTCCAACCAGTGCAACCTATGAAACGTGGGTAATTCATCTATCGCGGGAGAGTTCCTTCTTCCTAAAACCATCTGGCGTACCTCAGCATTACTAATCCGATGTTCCTACCAAATCTGACTAATGCTTCGAAGGCACCGAAGGTCAAACACCAACATCTTCCGTATGTCCTCTCGCATAGGGGCCACGTCTCTGATCTCAATACCGCAGTGTAAACTCCTCCCTTGACAGGCAAACTGACGTCACATCGGCGCCTTAGGTGTCGGAGGTTGGCAAAATCTGCTCTGGCCTTTCCGATTCGAGGAATGATCTCATCTCCATTTATTTGAACGACAACCTGACTGTCTAATCGAAGTCCCAAGAACGATGCTAGTGTTGGTTAACCTTGTTGTTTGTCAGCCTAAGTGTTACTCATTTGGCTTCATTTGCTTCTCCATTGCCTGTGGTTGGACAAAACTCCCACCAAGTTGAAATTGTTTCACATAACGGAAGTACACTGTTTTGCAGATAAACATCTGAAAGACAGTCACGGAAACTCATTGATAGATGCTGAAGCTGACTTCAGTCAGTGCCTAGCGGTCTTCATCGGCTACACTTCCTTGAATGAAGGACCACCCCAATCATACATCGCAAGTGTTCTGATTCCATGCCCTGCTCCCTTCGTGTTCTGACTGCCGACCTTCAGATCTGGCAAATAACGAATCAGTTCCTTCACCATCCAAATATAAATCCGTGATTTGTTTTTTCCGATTTTCATATAATTTATTGAAAATCATTTTCACCGAGGACCACGAAGTCTTCGAATAAAACTCCATGAATTGTATGTATGAATATTCTTTAAATGGTCGATTTTGCTATCTCTAAATGGAGTGAACTGGTGTGCACACAATTTACATCGATTCTGAATTGATCGACAGAATTTCATGCCTATGGGTTCTATGCTTCGTTGATCATGAAACTAAATCTCAAGAATAGCTTTTTAAGGTAAGTATGGCAGTAGTATAGTATAGTAGCCATAGTTTTTTAATGTGTTTGTTAACCGAAAATAAATATGTGCTGACTCACCATCCTTTTGAGGATCTCAAGCGGACGATCAGTGCTGCGCCGTCAGTGTTAGTTCACCTAACTCCTCCTGCCCGTTGTGAACTCGTTTTTCGGAATAGCAGCAACCCTCAAGGTTGGTATTATTTCAAGCTTACTTCATTCTGAGTATATCACAGAGTCGTTATATTTCACTTTTTCGCCCCTCACTTCCTATTTCTGTTTCCGCATAGCAATACAAATAACGAATCACTGGATGGTGAACTCTTTTTCGGTGAAATTTGTACGGAGTGCTTCGTGGGAAAAATTTTCTACGCACCACTGATACGTGAGCGTGGATGGTATATCCAGGTGGACAAGTAAGTGTGAGCGAAATAAAAACATGGTATTGTGAAAATATCAACACTCCCAAGTTTCTGTCATTTGACTGAGGTTATTTTAAATTTTCTGCAGTCATTCCTCATTTTTCGCATTGAATCACAAGCCTCAACAAAATTTCGAATAATCTACAGAACCAAATCAAACACAATAGTTAGGTGTTTTGTCATCGCATCCCCTTATGAGGATACAATAGTGTATTGAAACATTTCAATGGCTGCTAATACGTGAAACTGTTTGGTGAATCCAAACAATGAATTAATTCACTAGTTTCTTGACATTTTGGTCAGGCGTTTCTAAATAACGTTTGCATGAATCCTTCTCAAGCGTCTAGAGTATAATGGCATTTTCAAGTGGATAGCCTTCTGGGGCTGACGATAATCGCCTTGTAAAGCTTTCAAAAGTGCCGTCCATTATTGTGCGTTTTGCTTGTACCTTAGCTCCTGCCCGACACTAAATCTGCAGGTGAAACTTGCTTGGCAGAAAGTTGTTCTTGCTACCGTATGACTATCAATACCGCAGTGTAAACTCCTCCCTTGACAGGCAAACTGACGTCACATCGGCGCCTTAGGTGTCGGAGGTTGGCAAAATCTGCTCTGGCCTTTCCGATTCGAGGAATGATCTCATCTCCATTTATTTGAACGACAACCTGACTGTCTAATCGAAGTCCCAAGAACGATGCTAGCGTTGGTTGACCTTGTTGTTTGTCAGCCTAAGTGTTACTCATTTGGCTTCATTTGCTTCTCCATTGCCTGTGGTTGGACAAAACTCCCACCAAGTTGAAATTGTTTCACATAACGGAAGTACACTGTTTTGCAGATAAACATCTGAAAGACAGTCACGGAAACTCATTGATAGATGCTGAAGCTGACTTCAGTCAGTGCCTAGCGGTCTTCATCGGCTACACTTCCTTGAATGAAGGACCACCCCAATCATACATCGCAAGTGTTCTGATTCCATGCCCTGCTCCCTTCGTGTTCTGACTGCCGACCTTCAGATCTGGCAAATAACGAATCAGTTCCTTCACCATCCAAATATAAATCCGTGATTTGTTTTTCCGATTTTCATATAATTTATTGAAAATCATTTTCACCGAGGACCACGAAGTCTTCGAATAAAACTCCATGAATTGTATGTATGAATATTCTTTAAATGGTCGATTTTGCTATCTCTAAATGGAGTGAACTGGTGTGCACACAATTTACATCGATTCTGAATTGATCGACAGAATTTCATGCCTATGGGTTCTATGCTTCGTTGATCATGAAACTAAATCTCAAGAATAGCTTTTTAAGGTAAGTATGGCAGTAGTATAGTATAGTAGCCATAGTTTTTTTAATGTGTTTGTTAACCGAAAATAAATATGTGCTGACTCACCATCCTTTTGAGGATCTCAAGCGGACGATCAGTGCTGCGCCGTCAGTGTTAGTTCACCTAACTCCTCCTGCCCGTTGTGAACTCGTTTTTCGGAATAGCAGCAACCCTCAAGGTTGGTATTATTTCAAGCTTACTTCATTCTGAGTATATCACAGAGTCGTTATATTTCACTTTTTCGCCCCTCACTTCCTATTTCTGTTTCCGCATAGCAATACAAATAACGAATCACTGGATGGTGAACTCTTTTTCGGTGAAATTTGTACGGAGTGCTTCGTGGGAAAAATTTTCTACGCACCACTGATACGTGAGCGTGGATGGTATATCCAGGTGGACAAGTAAGTGTGAGCGAAATAAAAACATGGTATTGTGAAAATATCAACACTCCCAAGTTTCTGTCATTTGACTGAGGTTATTTTAAATTTTCTGCAGTCATTCCTCATTTTTCGCATTGAATCACAAGCCTCAACAAAATTTCGAATAATCTACAGAACCAAATCAAACACAATAGTTAGGTGTTTTGTCATCGCATCCCCTTATGAGGATACAATAGTGTATTGAAACATTTCAATGGCTGCTAATACGTGAAACTGTTTGGTGAATCCAAACAATGAATTAATTCACTAGTTTCTTGACATTTTGGTCAGGCGTTTCTAAATAACGTTTGCATGAATCCTTCTCAAGCGTCTAGAGTATAATGGCATTTTCAAGTGGATAGCCTTCTGGGGCTGACGATAATCGCCTTGTAAAGCTTTCAAAAGTGCCGTCCATTATTGTGCGTTTTGCTTGTACCTTAGCTCCTGCCCGACACTAAATCTGCAGGTGAAACTTGCTTGGCAGAAAGTTGTTCTTGCTACCGTATGACTATATTAGTGCACAAGTGGTGATAGCCATAATACAAATCAGAAGGTGAATGTGCACTAATAAAAACTTTTAGTATTTCTGCGACACGTATAAAAATAAATACAATGTGAAATGGGAGCAAGTCAAAAAGGGAACTTATCGGATGCGAGAGTCCCTTGGTGGAAGTCCGGACGGAGGTAACGTGTTTTCTCCGCAGTTTGGCTGCTACACGTACTCCATGGTTGTCCGTGGACTTGTGGAGAGGTTGACGTCCTGCTCCCTGCGCGCGCGCGAGTCTGTGTGTCTTGACTGGGTTCGGTTTGCTTTTATGTAGGTCCCAGTGCGTGTATGTGGGCGCGTCGGCACATGAGTGGTTGCTGCGCTGACTAGGCGGTGCAGACAATCGATGTCCGATGTGTCAGCTTAATGCGACGTGTTTGTGAGTGTGAGGAGAAGACAAGCCTCGCGATCCAGTGAGCGATTGAGTTGAACAGTCACGTATGTGGGTGACTGGGTCGCTACAACTACAGGCTGGGATGAGTCAAAACTCCTGCTTCGAAATGTGCATAATCTTGTTGCGAGCTTGCATTAATAGGTGCTTACGGCAGGACAGTCTATTATAGGATGGAGAAAGTCCGCGGAACTTAAACTCTGAAAACTGAGAGTTCGGTTGCACACTCGGGAGGATGAACGTCTCTATAATTACGAACCCCCCCCCCCTTTTAAACGAAAGTTTAGAGACAACAGACAATAAACAAAAGTATTCGTATTCGGCTCGGAAGTTTGAAACCAGGTCAGGATTAAAAACACAACCACGATTTTCTTGAAACACAATGTCAGTAGAACAATTCACCGATGAAAGACTCGGAGAATGTCACTGATGGACGGTACTACTTCACTTCACGGTTTAACGGACTCAAAGTAGGATCTGAATCCATATTCCGACTGGAACATCTAGAATGGTAGCATAAGTGCAGGAGAACAACCTTCGGATCGATACCACCTTGTTAACAACGACAACTGAAACGAAATATCTATTACCTGCATAATAATCAGTCATGAAGTGCAGAACCCTAAAGGCTGATATTTACGCGATTACTTGAAATCTTAACATTGTTTACCTTGTTCTAATACAAAGTCAAGGGTAGAAACGAAGGCGGACATAACTTGTAACTCGTAGGTATCGGTTCAGATGATTGAGGTGAATTGCCAATTAACTTCACGAATGGGGTCCGAGTTTGGCTTTTATCTGAGCTCACCAGCAGTGCAAATCTCTGACCGTGCCTGGGTTTGAACTTCATACGTGTGACATACGAAGCGAGCATGTTACCGCTACTCCACTAACAACGCTGGATGCATCTGAATTACCACGTCTGAACAGATGAACGTGAGCCCGAACGATATAGTCGGTTTGTCTGACTACTTGAACTATGGACCCACTAACTGTGCCGGTCATGTCGATTGAGTGATCCGTGTTTCAAGACTTCCCAGTCAAGCAGTGGTCGTTCAGCAGTAACACTTTTTGGATGGCTAGCTGTCATGTCTACCGAAGCAAGCATGAGGGCTGAGTTGCCCATACCCAAGGAGGACTATTATCATTGACACCATGAAAAGCCAGAAACCAGCTGCCCGTCACAAAACGATTGGACCTTATCATAGTGTGGCGGTTTGCATAGCTCGGCGACCCATTGAGCTATACTGAGGGGCTGTCCGCGCGATATTCACAGAGTCCCTCATACCTGGTTGATCAGTGAGCAGAGGTCTGACGAACACAGTCTCCTGACCCTCCAGGTTGTGGAACATGTGTGGTGACGTGTTCCATAAAAATGACAATCTACTTGCATTTCCAGCCAAACACCGCTGCCTTGCGGTTAGGCTTTTGAGCCAAAGGCTTTCGTTGAATACCCTAATCGTCCTCCTATCTAGGTTTGGGCGCCCTGGCAGTATCCCAGGCGTCTTTCAACCATGACATTCACAACTTAAAATACTTTCATGCCACATAGGCCGTCGCATGGTGCCATCAGCCGGTCACCTTACTTGCTGCATACAGCATGGTGAGTAAGCGAAAAAAATGGTACTGCTGACGCCTCTCTTCTTACACTTTCACGTTTTCGTCTTCCACCATCCTATACCCAAATACGAATACTTTCTTCGCAAGTCCTAGCATTAAGACAGACCGTTTTGTTCGCCCTGCATCACACTTAGTTGCAACTTCTGTACGTCAGACTTCAGTCACAACCCTAAACACTTCTAAGTCTGTCTTCAAATCCCGAAGACCTGTCTACTTAGCCGCCTTTAATGTTCACATACTGGAACAAGCAGGTCAACAGGTGCCTCTTGCTCTTACGCTGGATCCCCTCTGCATTGATATATGTTATCTGTAAGAAACAAGGATGACGGACGCAAATACTGTAATCGAACTGACTGTCCCTCGCCCTCTTCCGGGTTTCGGCTGCGCACCTGTGGTGATGAAGTGGCCGCAGCAGTTGGATATGCTGGGGTGAGTATTGTAGTGAGCGAACGAGCGGAAGCGTTCCTGCTTGATTGGATACCCGTTGCTAGTCGCCTCTGTGCGGTTCGTTTGGCAACATCTGTGAGAGAATCTAGAGGAAGTGAGGTTCATTGCACCTTGTTTGTTGCGTCTGCTTACGCCTCAACTGACTGTAGCCCTGAATCTACGAAGCATAGTTTCTATGATGCTCTTGGTGCTCTTCCATAGCAGGCTAAAACCTCAGATATCGTTGTGGTTGCTGGGGTTATGAGCTCGCAGGTATGTAGATTAAGCGCTGCTGTGGCCCGAGTGGGTTGTCGTCTTGGTTTGAACACGAGATCAACGAGGACAACGAAAATCGCTTGCTTCAGATGTGTGCCTATCACAGAATGTTCCTTTGAAGTAAGAAATCCCGGAACAGCGGAAATCGTTTGATGACTTTATGCCCACCAACAAACCAGCCCAGAATCTAAATAGAACATATCACCGTCAGTTACCGGTGGCGAGGGTCGATCACCACCTGGCGCTCCTTCTGGAACACCAGCGTGGACTATGACCATGCACTTGTACGCTGCTGGTTTTCATTGCGCTTTTCAGGTGGACGCAAAACGCGCACACCTCGCCTGGCCAATGAGAAGCTGAGGGACCCAGAAGTCAAATTAAACTCTCAGAACCGGCTCACCGAACGCCTGTCGGACGGTACGGTATCGGATATAAACGGCCATTGGAGAAGGATATCCAAAGCGCTATTCAAAACCAGAACGTCTGCTTGTGGTTTAACCCAGCCAACCTCATCCAAACATTAGATCACCAATAGGACCGTGTCTTTACTGGAGACCCGGCGACATATCCCTCCTTCCCGCAATCACAAATCCACTCGACGCATCTCTCGACACCAGGGGAAATCGAGTGTCCGTGCATACCGAGAAGCTTGGTGGACCCGAAAGGCCGAAGATATTGAAGATGCAAAGAATGCTAAAAACGTCCGCAAGCTGTTCCAAGTGATTCGTTCGACTGGTCCTCGGAAACCTCTTGTCAGTGAAATAAGCAAGGACCAAAATGGCTTTCTGATATGCAGCAAAGCAGAATGTTTGGACTGCTGGGCACAGTACTTCCAACAGCAATTCAGCTGACCACCTGCTACCTCCAATCCGGAATCCTGGTCTTCGACCGAAAGGTGGACCGTGAATATGGAGACGCCTTCAATCAGATATGTGTCCGAATATATTTCTCTACTCAGGCGTCATCGTGCTGCTGGTCCTGACGACCTTCTATCCGCCCTGTTCAAGGATGGCGGTGGACTTCTCAGCCTTTTTCTGTCCAGGCTATTAGGGTCGATCTAAGATAAACAGACCGCCCTAGACAACTGGGGTGAATCGATAGTAGTGCTTATTTCCAAAAAAGGTACTCGTAGTGGATGTAGTAAATACAGATGTGTTAGTGTGACTCCTGTTGTGACAAGGCCCCTGCGTCACTGAACGCCTTCAATCAGATATGTGTCCGAATATATTTCTCTACTCAGGCGTCATCGTGCTGCTGGTCCTGACGACCTTCTATCCGCCCTGTTCAAGGATGGCGGTGGACTTCTCAGCCTTTTTCTGTCCAGGCTATTAGGGTCGATCTAAGATAAACAGACCGCCCTAGACAACTGGGGTGAATCGATAGTAGTGCTTATTTCCAAAAAAGGTACTCGTAGTGGATGTAGTAAATACAGATGTGTTAGTGTGACTCCTGTTGTGACAAGGCCCCTGGCGTCACTGATTCCTCGTCTTAAGGTGGCATGCGAACCCTTGACTCGTGAAAATCAAGCGGGATCCCAACCTGGTAGAGGCTGTGTTGACCACATGACACTCCGTCAGGTTTTAGAGCAGTACCGTATCTACAGACAACCCAAAATCTTGGTATTCCTTGACTTCAAGGGTGCGTTCGATTCTGTCGATCGATCAGTCTTGTTAATTACACTCGTTACTTAACTAAACTTGCTCCAGAAGTTTGTGGACATAATCCGATACCTGTATTCGCACACTTCTAGGCAGGTGAGAGTGCATGGTGAGCCCTCCAAAAGCTTCCCTACTAAAAATTGGTGTCCGACAAGGATATCCGCTCTCTCCATTATTGTTCAACTTCGTAATATGTGAAATAATGAGGCAAACACCGGAGGTCTTCAAAGCCCTGGTGTTCAAATTGTTGCTGGTGAGTGCCTTGTCGATTCGGAATACACAGAAGACATCACCCTCATCTTTGAAGACCAAAGCGAAGTACAAGCCGTGTTGAATAAACTGACCATCATCATACTATCTTTTGGCATGCGCCTTGCACCTTCAAAGTGCAAGCTTCAGAACGTGCCATCTGCGAACGTATCTCTTACAATTCAAAAAGAATCACCAGAGGTTGTGGAAAATTTTACATACCTCGGTAGCTGCATTAGCTCTTACGGAAGTAAATCTGATGAAGTCATTTAGAGAATCTCAAAGGCTGGAATCACGTTTGCTGATTTGCGTCACTTGTGGAGTCAAAAAGGAATATCACTAGATCTTACGGGTGGCGTCTACGAGGCTACATTGTGGGCTGTGTTGTTGTATGGGTGCGAAACATGGCCTCTGCGAACAGATGATGTGAGGCGACTTTAGGTTTCCGACCACGGTACCTTCGAAGCGTGGCTGGTTTTGGATGGTGTTAGCGTGTTAGTGACGAGGTGATTAGAAAACGGGTATTTGGTTGTCGCAGGCACCTCCATCCGAGAAAACATCCAGCCTCATCGACCACGATGTCTCGGTCATGTGTTACGCATGCCGAAACACTGCCTACCGAGACGAGTGTTGTTCTCCGTGCCTCCTTCAGGATGGCACAAACCGCGAGGTGGATAGCACATGACTCGGCAGAAAAGCTTGAAAGAGATCACGAAGAGTTTGGGTGTTGTTGGTGTTGCACGCCTTCCAGGATGGGATCCTCGTGACCCGACCTGTGCTTGGCTAAAGACGTTGCAAGAAATGGCGGCTCATTGATGTCAGTGGCGTTCGCGCTGTCAGTTTCCTTCCAGACTGTCCGATTGAGCGATTAGAGGTGTAGGCACCTCAGATTGCCTACATAGGCCAGCACTAAGTCCCATCCCTCACCCATTCTTCTTCTCTTCTTTTCACTCAAATATAGTTAGACGAACCTCATTGTTGTACATCAGGGAAGCATCAGTGTCGATATGGATGTTGCTGTCAATGATGATGATGATGATGATGAGTGATGAGTGGTGGTGATGATGACACCAACCGTACAATTTTGATTTATTGGGGGTGGTCGCGGAATGTGCGGAATTCACATTCACATCATTCTCTTTTGAATGGCCTCTCTTCAATGAAAGCGAATTATACAAAATCTGCAACCACATAAAACAAAACAGCCTTTATTATGATGGACTGACGAACATAGGCAGCAATACATACTGACAGAAAGTTGCTTTGGAAGGACATTATAGAAATAAAAAATTGATCTAATGACGAAGAACAATGTCATATACAGGATCCCATGCAAGGACTGCGATAAACGTTATGTGGGACAAACAGGAAAGAAGCCTTCCACGCAGACCACAACGCAACAAATATCATGAACGACCAATAAATTTACGGAGAAAGCTGTCACCCAATTGGCCAATCACGCTGGGGTAACAAATGCTACATAAACGCACACAGACAAACAGGAGGTACCCATCCAACTGCGCACTGATGACTTCTCCTTGTATGATGGCGAACGTTTGCAAGTCGATTTCCAAGCTTGGCGGACAGACCAACAGCTACCTGATCGACAACCAATAAACCTACCAGAGCTACCAGTATTCTGACGCATTGCTATGAGTTTTCACCGGCTTCAGCACACTGTATACTGCTGAAAACGAACAAGTTGCAACATTCACCAAATCAGTTCAACTATTCAGTTATTACCGGAATCATAGTCACTATCATCATTATTATCAGCTTTAAGGACTGCGTACTTGTCGTGCAGTCGTTGTAGCTGCCACAGTTTCGTCCATCGATGATTTGGGACGTGGGGTGGGTAGCTGCGCATTAGAGGCGGGAACTCATGACTTCGTAAATACATATCTGTTAGTGGACTTTTAAGTGACGGGATTGGGAAGGGAGCTATGTATTAAAGGAAATAGATTGGACAGACCAGCGTCATTGTGGATGCGACTGGGCCATGTCTGACGATGTCTCTAACCATTGACGTGGCCCGTTTTGGGGTCCCCATCCAGGAAGACAGCATTGATCGGTGCAGCTGAGTTTGCTGGTAATGGCTTTTACACTTAGCTGTCAAGTCATTGCTTGACCTCCCCTGGCTCGTTTTCACCCTTCGTGTGGACTCTGAAACAGAACCCTTCAAAGAAGTCGGTCGACTAGTATACGGAAAACGTGACCAAGCCAGCGCAACCTATGCAGTGTGATCAGTTCACCTACCGTGGTGTTATTTCTTCCAAATACCATTTGACGTACTTCAGGATTGCTGATCCGGTGTTCCCACCAGACTCGAACAATGCTCCGAAGCCATCGATAGTCAAACACTTAAAGATTTTCGACGTCCGCGGCGCGCGGTGGCCAGGGTTCTGGTCCGTATAGTACTGTATAATGCATCGATCCTTGGTGGATAAGCTGATGTCTCCCCTACACCACATGCGATGCAGGTTCACAAAGATTGATCTGTCCTGCCCAACCTGCATGGAAATATCATTTTTCGCGAGACTACCGGGACTGATACAGCTGCCCGGGTAGACAAACTTCTCTACTACCTCAATCGGCTCATTCGCAAGCATGAGGCTAGGGTTCGAGTCCACCCAGTCTTGCAGTAGCACTTTACACTTTGCAGGTGTGAAGCACATGCCAAACCGCGAGGCAGAATTATTTAGATTATTTAGTATTGTTTGCATTACCACGGGGTCAGATCCAAGGAGAGCTCTGTCATCTGCGTACTCGATATCTGTGAGCGGACGCCCCGGGAGCAATTCGACCCTAGAAGCATTAGAGGCTGATGGTGGGCCTTCCATAATCGTATCAGTGATGAAGTTGAAGAGGATATGTGAAATATGACCCTGTCTGTGAATCCAGATGAGATCTTCCCATAGATCTCCACGCGTCCGCAGAAGTTGGCGTAGAGCGCCTTAAGGAGGGTCAAGAATTTATGTGAAACATCTTTGCTCCTCAAGCACTGATGGCCGAGAGTCAAAGGTAGCTTTCAAGACAGGGAACACAACCATTGTCAGTTGCTGGAAACAGTGTCGCTCTTCTAGAATCCGTCAGAGTGAAGAAGATACGATTGATACATCCTCTTTCAGGGCGTAACATAGCTTTGTATTTACGGATCTGTCTCCTACTGTGTTCAGTCAACCTTTGAAGAATGACACCAGAGAACAACTTCGATGCTGCCACTTCCAGGCTGATTCCCCGGTGGTTGTCATAGTGACCGAATACGAAGATCAGAACTAAACTTCTGCCTTATAAATTTGATTTCTCTTTTTATGGTTAGCTATGTAAAAACATTGGATGCAATCCTACTTGGTCCTCCCCCCAACCGAACAACTGGTGTCTGGTTTCCAATTCCAGTACTAACGGTGAGGGTGGGACACAATGATGTCACCTAATTCTGTACGCTCAAACACAGTCGTAAACATGAAACTTTGTGGTAAACGGTAAATGTAGCCATGAATCACGGAACCATGCTTGCTTCCAGCACAAAATTGAAAGAATATATGTGTTGAATTTCCTCCAAGATTGGAACTCGTTTCCTTCGGAACGATTGGTACGAATTTCGAGGCACTGGTGGATACAGCGTCCACATTTATTTACGGTCCCAGAGAGACCATCAATCTTATGAACACTGGCTTGTCTCGTACAGCACCAAACGGAGAAAATTCCAGTGCGATATTCTGCGATCGGATACCTCTGTATCCCAATATTAAATTTATTATTCATGGTGCGGTGTTTTATATGAGCCCCGAAGAGTACATAACCAAAGTGAGTAACCTAAATAATCCGTTTTACTTCGATCGAATGGGCTGAACTTTTGTCCATGGAACCACTAGTTGCAATGGTCTTCAATTCGAAGGTGTAACTAGAAGAATTGCTGACTACTTTAAGTTTAGAAAAACAAGAGCCGAATGTTCACACAGCACAAAAACTCGGAATATTGTTCCAAATCAAAATGGTTCTTGCTGGAGGCGGACTTCATCAAGACCAGCAGGTTCGTTGACATTTTTGAAGCTGTTTTCGTTTCAAAGAGAGGAAAACGCTTAGCAACAATGTACAAGTGGTGCAATAAACGGGCCGGCTCTAGGTGGTCTATTGACCAGCTCATGAACTAGACTGATTCCAAAACACGTGGAGTTAGAAAAAAATTATGGGCACAGTTTTGTCAAACGTTTCAAACAGCCGAACAAAACGTGAATACAAGGTCAGCCGTCCAAACGTGAACTGAAGCTTTTTGCACATCCGCTGGATTTTTGATAAAGATGTCCTTACTCTCTCCTTTTGTAGCACTAACATTCCAGTACATGTACCACCGAAATTGACCTTTCGTTTATTTTTAAAGGAAGCGTTGTGGAAGTAATCATCCTCCACTCGGCTGTGATCCCCGTGAACATTTCAACTTGATGAAACTTATCACAATAGGGTGATGATGAATGCCACCGTATCTACCCAGATCAAATTTCCATGACCTATTTGAAGCAGGCATATCAAGTCACACTATCATGAGAGGAATTAAACTATATGCTGGCCTCTGAAGACAAGAAAGTTGACTGTTTCGATAAGTGTAGCCCAACAGTAGCGTAGTGATGAGATAAATACCTTTTTATACGTTAGCTTTGATGAAGTTACCATTAAAATCCAGAGGAAAATGTAAACAGACGTAGGAACTTTCGGGACCTCTTGAGAAAAACAAGCTACTCAGATTGGTATCTTGCACAGACACTAAATCATACTTGTTGCTGTCACTCATTCAAACGTTTTTTTAACCTAGTATCCACTGGCCTGTCCCCTTCCTATCGATAAGACGAACCGGAAAGGTATATCTCATTTAGATGTTGCATAAACTACTTAGGGATGATCTCGTCAGCAGTTGCCGACCTATAACGCAAAGAAGCGTAAATCTAGTAACACCATATACATTGTGCCACACTGACAACAGACACTGAAGCTTTTTAGTGCGATACGAAATCTCAGCATAATATTACAATATCATCATTAGACACATTTTATGATAGCAGAAACAAACTGCTGGAGACCCCCTCACTGTACATTCTATAACGATTGCAACTTTCTTGTTGGAAGCAAAATGGCATACTTATGTTTTGTTAATGTAATAAAAGTTGTCGGTCAGCATAATTGCAGAAGACCTTGACCTCATGCACGCTGAAATAGAAATTATCCCGCGGTTTGCGGGATTATTCCCTACCGGGGGCTGGATAACGCGTAAACTAACATTCAGAAATTGACGCTTATTGGGGCTTGGAGTCCGGCGATCGACCAAGAGATTTTCATTGACAGCCAGATGAAACCTTTAAGAAACTGTATGAATTTGTATGAATCTGACATGCCCACTTGCTGCCACCCCGACAGAATCGGCTTTTGTTGTCCGCTCAAGTGAATCATATCGCTTGAGTCATATGTGAGGTTTTCTTGACTCTGAGAACTGCGATGCTATTCACGTCTTTCTCCATAGATAACGTACTTTTACACACCAGTTTGTAACGAGTGAAAAATTTACTGGATGTGGGCAAGCAAACAGTGAAACGGCTGTCTGTTCACAACTTCCTATGCCACTGGTATCAGTTGGTGTCAGTCATTCATTTTTCAGTCACACACAGCAGTTGTAAAAGTGCTCTGCAATTCTGAGAATCGAAACTGAATATGATGAGCAAGTACACTTTTTGGGGACTTCCTACAGACACTGAATTGGCAGTCACTAGGGTCCCTCTAGGGCAGTGGGGAGCGCATGATCCTTGGGGACGTGAGACAAGCATCCTGGAGGATATCTGTTGCTGTCCACAAGGCACAAAAGGTCTT